>NC_048565.1:35576375-35636375 GCF_013265735.2 Oncorhynchus mykiss
AGGGCATCTATGTGTGTGTTATTAATCAGCAGGGCGTGCCTTATAAAGTGAGGTAGTGTTTAGAGGACCTGATGACAGAAAGAGGAACACAGAGGTACAGAGAGGAGCAGAGGAGAAGCATGTGGCAGAGGTTACAGGTTCATCTGCTCCCAGTCTGCATAGGAGAGAGGCCTTCTCTGTCTGCTGGCTATCACCTAGCATAAATAACAGGATACATCTCTAACACACACACACACACACACTGAGATGCATGGACACACATGCACACACACACACACACACACACAGACACACACAGACTCTTGTGTATTATAAAAGGTCACACATCATCACATATGCATGCCTATGCATTTTAACATACGAGTCTCTCCCAGTCTCAAATACAGCAGTGGGTCTCTGGTGAGTTTGATGTGAAACCAATGTAGCATCCAGGCCAAACTGTATTTATAAACAAGCACTTTATAAACTCACCCACAGAAGCTAAGGTGAAATATTACATTAATATGAACGAGCATTAATACCGCCCTCTTCTCCCCCCCCCCCCCCCCCCCCCCCCCTCTTTCTCACTCCCTAATCCGTTCATGTGGGCAATAAGTGTATGCACCATGAACACATTTAATTTGTGTGTGTGGTTTAGAGCGAGCCCAGAGGTGAGTCTTAATAAGGATCAATGGCACTTTATCTGGGCCGGCTTCCACTTCATAGCATGCAAATCACACAGCAACACTGGCAGGAAAAAAAAGAATGGATTTAATTAAAACATGTAGAACCACAGGCTCTGGAAATTCAATTAAAGGATTTATGCAAAGGTTAGCTAGCTTTTTGTGTTGCAGTTTCCTGCTTCTGTAATGAGCTTTTCATATTAAAAATCAATAGGTAATCTGGGCTGGGGGATCGCTGCTTATGCACATTTTAGAAATCAATTTGAAGAATAGTCCATCAGCTGCCGTGTCACAACAAAGAGGGGGGGGGGGGGTGGAGGACGGAGAGGGGGAGAGAAAGAGGTGAGGATTTTCCTCTTTTCTCCACTATGGGGTCAGGGGAGAGATATTGGCAGTGTGGGGTGGAGGGATGAAGAGAGGAGTAAATATAAGAGGTCAGGGGAGAGATATTGGTGGTGTGGGGTGGAGGGATGAAGAGAGGAGTAAATATAAGAGGTCAGGGGAGAGATATTGGTAGTGTGGGGTGGAGCGATGAAGAGAGGAGTAAATATAAGAGGTCAGAGGAGAGATATTGGCAGTGTGGGGTGGAGGGATGAAGAGAGGAGTAAATATAAGAGGTCAGGGGAGAGATATTGGTAGTGTGGGGTGGAGGGATGAAGAGAGGAGTAAATATAAGAGGTCAGGGGAGAGATATTGGTAGTGTGGGGTGGAGGGATGAAGAGAGGAGTAAATATAAGAGGTCAGGGGAGAGATATTGGTATCGTGGGGTGGAGGGATGAAGAGAGGAGTAAATATAAGAGGTCAGGGGAGAGATATTGGTAGTGTGGGGGTGGAGGGATGAAGAGAGGAGTAAATATAAGAGGTCAGGGGAGAGATATTGGTAGTGTGGGGTGGAGGGATGAAGAGAGGAGTAAATATAAGAGGTCAGGGGAGAGATATTGGTAGTGTGGGGGTGGAGGGATGAAGAGAGGAGTAAATATAAGAGGTCAGGGGAGAGATATTGGTAGTGTGGGGTGGAGGGATGAAGAGAGGAGTAAATATAAGAGGTCAGGGGAGAGATATTGGTAGTGTGGGGTGGAGGGATGAAGAGAGGAGTAAATATAAGAGGTCAGGGGAGAGATATTGGTAGTGTGGGGTGGAGGGATGAAGAGAGGAGTAAATATAAGAGGTCAGGGGAGAGATATTGGTAGCGTGGGGTGGAGGGATGAAGAGAGGAGTAAATATAAGAGGTCAGGGGAGAGATATTGGTAGTGTGGGGGTGGAGGGATGAAGAGAGGAGTAAATATAAGAGGTCAGGGGAGAGATATTGGTGGTGTGGGGTGGAGGGATGAAGAGAGGAGTATATATAAGAGGTCAGGGGAGAGATATTGGTAGTGTGGGGTGGAGGGATGAAGAGAGGAGTAAATATAAGAGGTCAGGGCTGTGTAGCCTGGTCTTTTCTCTGATCTGGGTCTTTATGAGAGTGGCTCCCTGGGTCTTTATGAGAGTGGCTCCCTGGGTCTTAGCAGTCTGTCCAGGCCTGACCTCCAGGTCGGGGGTAATTTAGGCCAGCCTCGGCCTAGCCCCAGCCCAGACACATACACCCTTAGTGGGCAACAGGTCCTAATGGCCTCCCTGAGGTGTCTGGAGCTAGAGGAAGGCTAGAGGAACAGCTAAAGTAAGCCTGCTTTGAGCCTGTAGTTCTATTCCAGTGCTCTGTATCACTGTAGTGTCTCTCCAGTGTGAAGGAAGATGTTCTCTACCTGTGCTGTTCCTAATCAACTGTAATGACTTCATCCCAGGGAGCTGGCAGCTCATTACCCCCAATACAGCTGTAGAGGTCTGGAACTGGAGGGACCTCTGTGCCCCCCCCATCTCTCTCTCTCTGCACGGCTGAGCACCACACAGACCGGCACAGAGAGGCTGTCACAGCCCACAGCAGAGCTACTGTGATGGGGCTAAACTCTCCGCCTGTGTGTATGTGTGACCTTACACCTGATAGTGAGGCGCTACTGTACAGTAGCGGCACTGAGATGTATACATTCTCTCTCTCATACACACTCAGAGTGTCTCAGACAGGTCATTATGTATTTCTGTGGTCAGTGACCTGTGCACCTTGTTGAGTCATCTCCTAATAGCAGCAGAGCAGAGCCTGCGATACCCTGAACCAAGACAGAGAGAGAGAGAGAGAGAGAGAGAGAGAGAGAGAGAGAGAGAGAGAGAGAGAGAGAGAGAGAGAGAGAGAGAGAATGTGGGATGGAGAGCAAAGCACAGAGGAGCTAGTTAAAGGGCCTGTCTTGTGTCGTCACTCAGAGGACAGAGCTGAATAGTTTACGTGTTTTATGCCTAATGGTTGAGGTTAGGATCTGATTAGGGTAAGCTGATTCTAGACCAGTGTCTAGTGTCTACAGTGGTGGGAAAAGTACCCAATCGTCATACTTGAGTTAAAGTTAAAAGATACCTTAATAGAAAATGACTCAAGTAAAAGTAAAAGTCACCCAGTAAAATATTACTTTGAGTAAAATCCTTTTGGTAAAACAAAAAGTATTTGGTTTTAAATATACTTAATTGTCGAAAGTAAATGTAATTGCTAAAATATACATAATCAAAAGTAAAAATATAAATAATTACAAATTCCTTATATTAAGCGAACCAGACGGAAACATTTTCCTGGTTTTGATTTATTTACGGATATCCAGAGGAACACTTCAACACTCATTTACAAGCGAAGCATTTGTGTTTAGTGAGTCCGTCAGATTAGAGGCAGTGGGGATGACCGGGGATGTTCTCTTGATAAACGCATGAATTGGCCAATATTCCTGTCCTGCTAAACATTCAGAATGTAACGAGTACTTTTGGGTGTATGAGAAAATGGAGTAAAAAGTACATTATTTTCTTTAGGAACGTAGTGGAGTAAAAAAAAGTTGTCAAAAATAGAAATAGCGTACGGAAGTACGGAAACCCCAAAAAACGACTTAAGTAGTACTTTCAAGTATTTTTATTTAAGTACTTTACAGCGCTGGTTACGTATACACACACACACACGCACACACACATGCATACACAAACACACACACGCACGCACGCACAACCACAATACGACCTAAACTATAGAGCTAGACAGTAGACTTGAGTGCTGTGTGGGATTTAACTCACCCAGAATGCTCTATATTTCCACATTCATTTTTCCTCACATCCTAAAGCTAGAGATAAGAGATGCGTTTAGCCTCTCGCACATACACACCACTGCAGGCTAGAGTATTCCGTTGTGATAACCGCACTAAAGGACAGAGTGAAACTCCCACTTTAAAGGCGTTGGATTATCTACTAGCGGGAAACGGGGGGCCAGGCACGGCCGTACTGATCTCTGATAAGCCAGATGAAGGCATGGAGAGTGGAACATGATGTTAGTGAGTGATAGTCTGGCTGATGATTAAAACGTTATGGCTCTTCATAGATGCCTTGCTCCACTCTGATCAAAGTGAGGGAGGGAGCTGCAATACCCTGCTAGGATAATATTAGGAATATATGTTGTTATTCTTTCTCCTCAGATGACTGCTTTACATATTTAAGCCACTAAAATACAACACTTGACTGGTAAGGAGAGCATTAATAATATTGTATGTTTAACGAAAACGAACACTGGATTTCTTCATTAATTTGAGTGTATGGGCCGACACCAACTAACAGTGCACACAGCGCACTGAACTAGGCGATATACAGTGCATTTGGAAGTATTCAGACCCTTTGACTTTTTCCACATTTTGTTACGTTACAGCCTCATTCTAAAAATAATTAAATTCATGTTTTTCATCAATCTACACACAATACCATGATGATAACAAAGCCAAAACAGGTTTTAATAAAACATTTTACATTTATAAACAGGAATATGTTATTTACATTCAGACCCTTCACTATGAGACTCAAAATTTAGTTCAGGTGCATCCTGTTTCCATTGATCATCTTTGAGATGTTTCTACAACTTGATTGGAGTCCACCTGTGGTAAATTCAATTGATTGGACATGATTTGGAAAAGCACACACCTGTCTATATAAGGTCTCACAGTTGACAGTGCATGTCAGAGCAAAAAACCAAGCCACGAGGTCGAAGGAACTGTTCGTAGAGCTTTGAGATAGGATTGTGTCAAGGAACAGATCTGAGGAAGGGTTTTAACACATTTTTGCAGCATTGAAGGGCCCCAAGAACAAAGTGGCTTCCATCATTCTTAAATGGAAGAAGTTTGGAACCACCAAGACTCTTCCTAGAGCTGGCCGCCCGGCCGAACTGAGCAATCAGGGGGAGAAGGGCCTTGGTCAGCGAGGTGACCAGAACCCAATGGTCACTCTGACAGAGCTACAGAGTTTCTCTGTAGAGATCGAAGAACCTTCCAGAAGGACAACCATCTCTGCAGCACTCCACCAAATCAGGCCTTTATGTTAGAGTGGCCAGACAGAAGCCACTCCTCAGTAAAAGGCACAAGACTGCCTGCTTGGAGTTTCCCAAAAGGCACTTAAAGGACTCTCAGACCATGAGGAACATGATTCTCTGGTCTGATGAAACCAAGATTGAACTCTTTGGCCTGAATGCCAAGCGTTACATCTGGAGGAAACCTGGCACCATTGCTACGGTGAAGCATGGTGGTCGCAGCATCATGTTGTGGGATGTTTCTCATTGGCAGGGACTGGGAACACTTGTCCGGATCAAGGGAAAGATGAACGAAGTACAGAGATATCCTTGATGAAAACCTGCTTCAGAGCGCTCAGTAACTCGGAAGGTGAACCTTCGCCCACAGTCTAACAGAACTACGCCCCTAAGCACACAGCCAAGACAACGCAGGAGTGGCTTCGAGACAAGTCTCTGAATGTCCTTGAGTGGCCCAGACAGAGCCAGTACTTGAACCCGATCGAACATCTCTGGAGAGACCTGAAAATAGCTGTGCAGCCACGCTCCCAATCCAACCTGACAGAGCTTGAGAGGATCTGCAGAGAAGAATGGGAGAACATTGTAGCGTCAACATTGTAGAGTCATACCCAAAAAGAGTCTGTAATCGATGCCAAAGGTGCTTCAACAAAGTACTGAGTAAAGGGTCTGAATACTTGTGATATTTTAAACATTTGCAGAAATGTCTAAAAATCTGTTTTTGCTTCGCCATTATGGGTTATTGTGTGTAGATTGATGAGGGTAGAAAACAATTGAATACATTTTAGAATAAAGCTGAAACGGAACAAAATATGGAAAAAGTCAAGGGGTCTGAATACTTTCCGAATGCACTGTATATATGGCAGAATGATGTGTGTTGTTGTGATTCTGGATGGCCATTTAGCTAGAAACAATGACAAGGAACTGCCATGTGGGGAATTGTAAGTGGCTCGTTTCAGCTGATTTCATCTTGTTCTTGATACCATGTCTTGTTCTGAGGTGTTTTGACAGATATCATGTCAATGCTAATATTGAAAAAATTTGCTGTAGCAACTGTAGCAATGTATTGTAGAGGCAACAAGTGCTCATTCATTGTGCACATTGTCAGGGCTCCACCTCTGCATTGCAGGGGCGGTTCCTCCTGCAGGAAGAGGAGGAGCCGTGACAACATGTATTTATGTTTTCAATAAACATTGGAGACAAAATATACAGTGGCAAGAAAAATGATGTGAACCTATCTAAATTACAACAATAAACAAATACAGTCTGCTTAAACTAACAACACACAAACAATTATACCTTTTCATGTCTTTATTGAACACACCATGTAAACATTCACAGTTCAGGCTGGAAAAAGAATGTGAACCCTTGGTTTTAATAACTGGTTGAACCTCAACCAAACGTTTTCTGTGGTTGCAGATCAGACCTGCACAACGGTCAGGAGGAATTTTGGACCATTCCTCTTTACAAAACTGTTTTAATTCAGCAGTATTCTTAGGATGTCTGGTGTGAACCGCTCTCGAGGTCATGCCACAGCATTTTAAATGGGGTTGAGGTCAGGACTCTGACTGGGCCACTCCAGAAGGTGTAGTTTCTTCTGTTGACGACATTCTGTGTTATTGGTCGTTTTCCTATTGCATCACCCAACTTCTGTTGAGCTTCAATTGGCGGACAGATAGCCTTTTTATTCTCCTGCAAAATGTCTTGATAACTTGGGAATTCATTTTTCCGTTGCTGATAGCAAGCTGTCCAGGCCGAGGCAGCCAGGCAGCCCCAAACCATGATGCTCCCTCCACCGTACTTTACAGTTGGGATGAGGTTTTGATGTTGTGCTGTGCCTTTTCCCCCCCAAACATAGTGTTGTGTGTTCCTTCCAAACAACTCAACTGTAGTTTCATCTGTCCACAGAATATTTTGCCAGAAACGCTGTGGAACATCCAGGTGCTCTTTTGCAAACTTCTGACATGCAGCAATATTTTTTTTGGACAGCAGTGGCTTCTTCCATGGTGTCCTCCCATGAACACCATTCTTGTTAAGTGTTTTACGTATCGTAGACCCGTCAACAGAGATGTTAGCATGTTCCAGAGATTTCTGTAAGTCTTTAGCTGACACTCTAGGATTCTTCTTAACCTCATTGAGCATTCTGCGCTGTGCTCTTGCAGTCATCTTTGCAAGACGGCCACTCCTGGGGAGAGTAGAAACAGTGCTGAACTTTCTCCAGTTATAGACAATTTGTCTTACCGTGGACTGATGAACATCAAGGCTTTTAGAGATACTTTTGTAACTCTTTCCAGCTTTATGCAATTCATCTTAGGTCTTCTGAGATCTATTTTGTTCAAGGCATTGTTCACATCAGGCAATGCTTCTTGTGAATAGCAAACTCACATTTTGTGAGTGTTTTTTATAGGGCAAGCAGGCTCTAACCAACATCTCCAATCTTGTCTCATTGGTTGGACTCCAGGTTAGCTGACTCCTGACTTCAATTAGCCTAGGGGTTCACCTACTTTTTCCAACCTACACTGTGAATGTGTAAATGATTTATTCAGTATAGACAAGAAAAATACAATCATTTGTGTGTTATTAGTTTAAGCACACTGCGTTTGTCTATTGTTGTGACTAAGATGAAGATCAGATCCAATTTTATGACTCATTTATGCAGAAATCCAGGTCATTCCAAAGGGTTGACTTACTTTTTCTTGCCACTGTAGTTTACATGTTGTCAATAATCTAAGGCCAACCCCAACCCTGTCTGTTTGCACCATAGATGCGCACGTGTCGGTTTTGTTGCTAAACAACCAACCCGTCTACACAGTAGTCTGTGAGAGAATCTAATGATCCAAGACATTAACCCGCTTTAACAACTATCAAATAAAACATTTTCAGACACATGTAGCTCCAGGTGTTTCAGTGATTGTCTGTACCTTGTGTGTGTGTGTCTGTGTGTGTGTGTGTACCACTCCACCTGTGGTCCTATAAATCAGGCCTGTGTTTTAAACGAAGCCTGAGTTAATTGCACAACAGACACACACGGGGGCTTTTGGATAGTTTTTTTTAGTAGACATTCTGTTTATGTTTGCATCCTGGAACAATCTCCACGGATCCCGCAAGCAAACGCTAGCAATTAAAACGATAGCATCTTCATATCCCTGCTCATATCCCTGCTCCCAATAACTGAAATAATATCGCTGTTTCATTAAGCCTTAATGTGGGGAAAGAGGGGAGAGGCTGGGGCGCTAAAGAAGGTACCCGTTCAGACGCCTTATCAACCTCTGATTTAAATAACAGAAAAATGCTTAGCTTAAGGGTGTGTAGTGTGTATGTATATATGGTGTGTGTGTGTGTGGTCTTTATCAGACACAGGACGCTAAGCTAAGCGCTGTGTCAGCACACCAGGATTTAATTACCAGTGCTAGCTAGCTACCTTTGTCCTTTAATATTTACAAACATCTACACCACTGTTAGTCAGTTCATTAGAAAAACACCCCGCCCTGGTCTGGAGGAGAAACCAGGCTGCATATACAGGACTCATTGGGGACCATAGCAAGCCATCAGGTCGCTGCAGATAATAGTTGAGCAAGAGGAACAGAGTAGTGTTGAGAGACAACCCCCTGCCTGACTCCTTGTGCCTGACTCCCTCTGCCTGACTCCCTCTGCCTGACTCCCTGTGCCTGACTCCCTGTGCCTGACTCCCTCTGCCTGACTCCCTGTGCCTGACTCCCTGTGCCTGACTCCCTATGCCTGACTCCCTGTGCCTGACTCTCTGTGCCTGACTCCCTCTGCCTGACTCCCACTGCCTGACTCCCTGTGCCTGACTCCCTGTGCCTGACTCCCTGTGCCTGACTCCCTGTGCCTGACTCCCTCTGCCTGACTCCCTGTGCCTGACTCCCTGTGCCTGACTCCCTGTGCCTGACTCCCTGTGCATGACTCCCTCTGCCTGACTCCCTATGCCTGACTCCCTGTGCCTGACTCTCTGTGCCTGACTCCCTCTGCCTGACTCCCTCTGTCTGACTCCCTCTGCCTATCGAACACCATTCATCACAACCACAATTCACTAAAACACTGCTTCTCTCCACATCCCATCGTGCCTGCAGTGAAAACACTAGAGGGGCTAATACAGTGATGTAACTGTACAAACTGAAGTCTATATAACAGCAGCATGTGGCCTACAGTCAAGCGTAGCAGGATTAGTGGAGAAGTCTTGAAGAGCAGGAGTGTGTGTGTGTGTGTTTGGCCTGCAGGGTAGTTGATGATAAATCACAGTGGTACATGTTATAGTTCACATACACCATAGTAATGACATTGTAAATATCCATGCCAGTAATAAGTAAAAAGTATGTAAGTACATGCATTGTTTCCATTTAAAATCACCTGTGTGCATATCAACATTACAGAGAGAAAGGCATGCACTGAGACTGAGTTGTAATAGAACATATGGAGATAGTATCTATAAAGAGGGAGGATATACTGGGGGGTGTCCATTCTGCTGTTATAACCTATAATGTTGATCATACATTCTCCACACGGGAGCTGGTCATGGATAAAACATCTGTGATTGGAAAGCCATATGTGAGCACGGCATGAAAAGAGAGTAGTAGCTACACTATACCGTAACACTATAGTCTCCGAGCAGTAACGGTTTAGGATATGTAGCCTCACGGGGAGAAGAGAGGACACACTCTCAGAGCTAAACTAACAAAGACAGGACGAATAGGAAAAGAGGAAAAACAAGCCAGTGAATATCTCCTTCTCTCGCCATCTCTGTGAAAGTCACACTCTCTCCCTGAACCCTGACTGCTCCAGAGATCTGCTCCTTCCTTTTCCTCTCCTCCATCCTTCCCTCTCTCCTCCTCTCGCAGATAGATGCCAAGACTAATATTTGGACTAATGAGGGACAGTTGAGACGACAGAATAAAGTATGAAGACCATGAACAGTAGCATCTATTCACACTCTCCAAAACAGACAGTAAGTTCCAGTAGCCATAAAGCAAACTGACTCAATAACCAAGAAGCCATCTATTAAATGACACAAATAACTCACTCATATCTAGTTTAGCCCACATAGTGACAGGCCATCTTTCTAACACCAGAAGTCTTAATTATCCGCTTCCTTACCATAGACTTGGTGAATGGGCAAGCCAGGGTGAAGAACGATGTACGATGGATGGCCGTGTACATCAAGTTCCCAGGGTGCACTGCGTTGGCAGTGACACAGTGGGGCGCGAGGCGTCGGTGGAGCTCATTGGAGAACAGGAGGTTGCACAGCTTGGCCCGGTTGTTGGCCAGCATGGACTAGTAGTCTGGGAGGAGGAGACAACACAGCCAGGTCCACCTTACCAGACTGGTCCAGCAGGTCTGTAAACCTGGGAGAGGGAGGAACCAAGATTAACTTTGTTTAACCACACTGAACAAAAAATATTAACACAACATGTAAAGTGTTGGTTCCATTTTTCATGAGCTGAAATAAAATATCCCAGAAATGTTACATACGTACAAAAAGCGTATGTCTCTCAAATGTTGTTCACAAATGTGTTTACATCTCTGTTAGTGAGCATTTCTTCCTTGCCAAGATAATCCATCCACCTGACAGGTGTGGCATATCAAGAAGCTGATTAAACAGCATGATCATTACACAGGTGCACTTGTGCTGGGGACAATAAAAGGCCACTCTAAAATGTGCAGTTTTGTCACACAACAAAATGCCACAAATGTCTCAAGTTTTGAGGGAGCGTGCAATTGGCATGATGACTGCAAGAATGTCCACCAGAGCTGTTGCCAGAGAATTTAATGTTCATTTCTCTACCATAAGCCAACGTCATTGTAGAGAATTTGGCAGTACGTCCAACCGACCTCACAACCACAGACCACGTATAACCTCGCCAGCTCAGGACCTCCACATCTGGTTTCTTCACCTGAGGGGGCATCTGAGACCAGCCACCCGGACAGCTGGTGAAACTGCGGGTTTGCACAACCAAAGAATTTCTGCACAAACTGTCAGAAACCATCTCAGGGAAGCTCATCTGCATGCTTGTGATCCTCACCAGGGTTGACCTGACATCAGTGGTCAATTGCTCACCTTCGATGGCCACTGGCATGCTGGAGAAGTGTGCTCTTCACGGATGAATCCCGGTTTCAACGTTGTCTGGGTTTGCTGATGTCAACGTTGTGAACAGAATGCCCCAGGGTGGGGGCGGGGTTATCGTATGGGCAGGCATAAGCTACGGACAACCAACACAATTACATTTTATTGATGACAATTTGAATTCACAGATATACCGTGATGAGATCCTGAGCCCCATTGTCCTGACATTCATCCACCACCATCACCACACATTACAGAACGATAATGCACGGCCCCATGTGGCAAAGGATCTGTACACAATTCCTGGATGCTGAAAATGTCCCAGTTCTTCCATGGCGTGCATACTCACCAGACATGTCACCCATTGAGCATGTTTGGGATGCTCTGGACGGAGGTGTACGACATCGTGTTCCACTTCCCGCCAATATTCAGCGACTTCGCACAGACATTGAAGAGGAGTGGGACAACATTCCACAGGCCACAATCAACAGCCTGATCAACTCTATGTGAAGGAGTTGTGTCGCGATGAATGAGGCAAATAGTGGTCACACCAGATACTGACTGGTTTTCTGATCCACACCCCTACCTTTTTTTAAGGTATCTGTGAACAACAGATGCATATCTGTATTCCCAGTCATGTGAAATCCATAGATTAGGGCCTAATACATGTTTTTTAATTGACTGATTTACTTATATGAACAGTAACCAGTAAAACTTTTGAAAATGTTGAATATTGCGTTTATATTTTTGTTCAGTGTAGAAAAGTGTACATTTGACAGGAAAAGTCCAGTCAAGGATAACTTTATTGAAAGTACACATGAGTTAGTCTCCATTGGCAATACACATTTAAGTAAAACATTTAAGTGTGTATGCATGTGTGTGCTTGTGTGTGAATACATTCTGTAGAGTTTTTATAGCAGCGTGGTCCTGGCTGAATACAAATCCAGGGTGTGATATGATGTTCTTTAATTGCCTGCGACAGAGCAGTTAATGCCCAGATGTTTGACAAGGCCCTTGAACATTACACCGCTCGTTGGGTTATTATGCAGTCACAATAACACAGAGACGCACCGCAGTCAAACACACTCCCTCCTTCTTCCTCAAAGTGTGTGTGTGTGTGTGTGTGTGTGTGTGTGTGTGTGTGTGTGTGTGTGTGTGTGTGTGCGTGCGTGCGTGCGTGCGTGCACGTGTGTGTGTGTGCGTGTGTGCCTGCGTGCGTGTGTGTACATCTTAATCCAGTCATTAGAAAACCACCAATCAACATGTCACCTGGTTTCCTTGTTGTGATTTTACAAGCTGCCTGCTTGGCGTTTGTTTACCGTCCCGTCTCGGCTACATCCTTGCTTGGCTAAATTACAACATCTGCAGGCTTTATATTTCATGTGAGGAAACTGCTTTAGCACGTGGTGGGGTTGATAAATCAATTGGCTGAGTGAAATATGCAAATGTTTCTCTCAAAGCAAGTTTGTTGATGTTTGATAATACAATATGCTCGTTTTTAACTTGCACCTGCAGGTATTAGGCAGTAAGAGATAGTTCACCTATTACTATTGTGTCAATTATACTGCAGGCCCTGGTGTTGGGGGGTGATACAGTTTACAGCCTTTTCCCTCATCCCTCCGCCTCTGTCTCCATCCCTCTCCCTTTCTGTCTCTCCATCTTTTCATCCCTCCCACCTTGTCTGCTATGTGCTGTAGGTCACAGCTTTTCATTACACCAGGGGGCTTAGGGAGTATAATCCACTACCGGGTCAGGGGTCAGTCTGGGAGCCTGTGAGAGAGAGGCTAAGTGAAATAACCAGGAAGTCATAGCAAATAACACACAATCCGAAAAGTAAGCGACTTCAACGAATGCAATATAGGTGTGGAATGGAGCGGGCAGAATGTCAGATGTAATATCAGATATGGTCTCTATCCCCTCTTCTAGGACCAGTGTGTAACTGACGCTCTCTGTGCCTGCTAAGCCCTCTTTGAAGGGGTTAGGCACCATTGATTAGGGATGGGAGAGGAGGGCAAATCTAAGGAGGAAGCACAGGAAGGGAGGGGTAGAGGAGGGGATGGATGAAGAGAGACAAAGATATGGGGAAATAGGTAGAAGGGGAGCGAAAAGAGGAGGAGAAGGGGAAATCAGAGGGATGGAAAGAGGAGAAACAGGTTCGAGGGGAAAGTGCCTGGTCTAATTGTAACTTCATAGGCCCTGTATCAATCATATCGTTTTCACTTTTTTTCTTTCAAACCACATTTCACTCTCCTCACTCCCTGTCAGTGTATGGGGGCTGACCTCTTGTCAATGAGTCTACTGCTCTCCTCTCATGCACGTCAGCCTCTACTACACTACATTATGTCTAGCGGCGCAGGGCTGTACTATGACTGCTGTTTGATCTGCAAGAATAACTCTGCCTATACGTCCAGTCCCTCTGAGCTAGGGGCTAATCAATCATTGCGATTGGCTGACTAGCTGACTGACTGACTGTAGCCAGGATCAATGTGTCCCATGCACACTGACTGCCTCGGATACACACGGGACAGCATACTGTAGCAGCCGGGGATCACCGTACACATACGGACATGCTTGATAAAGACGAGAGAGAGAGACCGAGAGAGAGGAGAGAGCGGGGGAGAGTTAGAGTCAGGGGGTCAGAGAGGAAGGCCTGGACATGTTAGACACATTGATGATAAAAGGAGATGTACAGTGCCTTGAGAAAGTATTCATATCCCTAGACTTACTCCACATTTTGTTGTGTTACAGCCTAAATTCAGAATGGATGAAATATATGTCTTTCTCACCCATCTACATGCAATACCACATCATAATAATGGGACAACGTGTTTTTAGAATTATTTTAAAATGTATTGAAAATGAAATAGAGACATATCTCATTAACATAAGTATTCACACTCCTGAGTCAATACGTTATATATACACCTTTGGCTGTGATTACAGCTGTGTGTTTCTGGGTAAGTCTCTAAGAACTTTCCAAACCTGGATTGTACAATATTTTCCTATTATTAATTTTAGAATTCTTAAAAGCTGCCAAGCTGACTGTTGATTATACAGCCATTTTCAAGTCTTCCCATATATTTGTAAGCTGATTTACACTACTGGTCCATTTTTTTAACACCTACTCATTCAAGGGTTTTTCTTTATTTGTACTATTTTCTAAATTGTAGATTAATCATGTAGTAACCAAAAACGTGTTTAACAAATCAAAATATATTTTATATTTGAGATTTACAGTGCCTTGCGAAAGTATTCGGCCCCCTTGAACTTTGCAACCTTATGCCACATTTCAGGCTTCAAACATAAAGATATAAAACTGTATTTTTTTGTGAAGAATCAACAACAAGTGGGACACAATCATGAAGAGGAACAACATTTATTGGATATTTCAAACTTTTTTAACAAATCAAAACTGAAAAATTGGGCGTGCAAAATTATTCAGCCCCTTTACTTTCAGTGCAGCAAACTCTCTCCAGAAGTTCAGTGAGGATCTCTGAATGATCCAATGTTGACCTAAATGACTAATGATGATAAATACAATCCACCTGTGTGTAATCAAGTCTCCGTATAAATGCACCTGCACTGTGATAGTCTCAGAGGTCCGTTAAAAGCGCAGAGAGCATCATGAAGAACAAGGAACACACCAGGCAGGTCCGATATACTTTTGTGAAGAAGTTTAAAGCCGGATTTGGATACAAAAAGATTTCCCAAGCATTAAACATCCCAAGGAGCACTGTGCAAGCGATAATATTGAAATGGAAAGAGTATCAGACCACTGCAAATCTACCAAGACCTGGCCGTCCCTCTAAACTTTCAGCTCATACAAGGAGAAGACTGATCAGAGATGCAGCCAAGAGGCCCATGATCACTCTGAACTGCAGAGATCTACAGCTGAGGTGGGAGACTCTGTCCATAGGTCAACAATCAGTCGTATATTGCACAAATCTGGCCTTTATGGAAGAGTGGCAAGAAGAAAGCCATTTCTTAAAGATATCCATAAAAAGTGTTGTTTAAAGTTTGCCACAAGCCCCCTGGGAGACACACCAAACATGTGGAAGAAGGTGCTCTGGTCAGATGAAACCAAAATTGAACTTTTTGGCAACAATGCAAAACGTTATGTTTGGCGTAAAAGCAACACAGCTGAACACACCATCCCCACTGTCAAACATGGTGGTGGCAGCATCATGGTTTGGGCCTGCTTTTCTTCAGCAGGGACAGGGAAGATGGTTAAAATTGATGGGAAGATGGATGGAGCCAAATACAGGACCATTCTGGAAGAAAACCTGATGGAGTCTGCAAAAGACCTGAGACTGGGACGGAGATTTGTCTTCCAACAAGACAATGACCCAAAACATAAAGCAAAATCTACAATGGAATGGTTCAAAAATAAACATATCCAGGTGTTAGAATGTCCAAGTCAAAGTCCAGACCTGAATCCAATCGAGAATCTCTGGAAAGAACTGAAAACTGCTGTTCACAAATGCTCTCCATCCAACCTCACTGAGCTCGAGCTGTTTTGCAAAGAGGAATGGGAAAAAAATTCAGTCTCTCGATGTGCAAAACTGATAGAGACATACCCCAAGCGACTTACAGCTGTAATCGCAGCAAAAGGTGGCGCTACAAAGTATTCACTTAAGGGGGCTGAATAATTTTGCACGCCCAATTTTTCAGTTTTTGATTTGTTAAAAAAGTTTGAAATATCCAATAAATGTCGTTCCACTTCATGATTGTGTCCCACTTGTTGTTGATTCTTCACAAAAAAATACAGTTTTATATCTTTATGTTTGAAGCCTGAAATGTGGCAAAAGGTCGCAAAGTTCAAGGGGGCCGAATACTTTCGCAAGGCACTGTATATTGCACACTCTTGTGTGCAAAGCAAAGCATACCCAAAACATGATGCAGCCACCTCCATGCTTCAAAATATGAAGAGTGGTACTCAGTAATGTGTTGTACTGGATTTCTCCTGAACATAACACCTTGTATTCAGGAAAAAAAGTTCATTTCTTTGCCAATTTTTTTGCAGTATTACTTATTACTTAAGTGCCTTGTTCCAAACAGGATGCACGTTTTGGAATATTACATTGTATACATTCTGTACAGGCTTCATTCTTTTCACTCTGCCATTTAAGTTAGTATTGTGGGGTAACTACAATGTTGTTGATCAACCCTTCATTTTCTCATATCACAGCTATTAAACTCTGTAACTGTTTTAGTCACCATTTGCCTCAAGGTGAAATCCCTGAGCGGTTTCCTTCATCTCTGGCAAATGTTAGAAAGGACGCCTGTATCTTTGTAGTGACTGGGTGTAATGATACACCATCCAAAGTGTAATTAATAACTTCACCAGGCTCAAAGGGATATTCAATGTCCTTTTTTTAACCCATCTTCCAATAGGAGCCCGTCTTTGTGAGGCATTGGAAAACCTCCTGGTCTTTGTGGTTGAATCTGTAATATAGAGTTTATACCGTATACCGGAGTATCACCCCAGCCTAGTTTTTAACCTTCCTTTCTGTTCCTTTTTAAACCTCTGAAATCGATTACTTTACCAATCAGTGCGAATAGAGCAGCTTGCTATGGAGCGGGCAAGCTATAGCCTAGTTGTTTACATACGCGATGGACAGACAAGTGTAAGGCGCGAGACGTGACTGAAGAAGAAGGCTTGGCTTAATGCGCTGGGCATCATTTTATGACATGCATTATCCTAATTAGGCCCACAGAATACCTACGGAGGTGCGGCTTTTATGGAGGAACTTTGAATGTCTCTGAACGTCTGACAGTTTGCTTAATGTTGCACCAGAGCTAGCTAGCTAACAACCTGGTGTGTGCAGAGTGGCACCAGAATTAAAAACCTTACCTTTTTGTAGTTAATAAATCAAACACGAAACTTGATAACTACAGTATCCTTAACTAGCATTGAAAAGGTTAATCCATTCTTCTCTAATTAAAAATCTGTCCCTAATTTCTGAATCACGGTTGTAACGTCAGTATGCTACAGTAGCCTATGCTTCAGAGGGGGAGGGGTAGCCGACACACGCACACACTGGCAGAGATTTTCAGCTGGCAGGTAGATACTGGAATAAGTGACAGTGAGTGCATGGCATAGGTGCTTTGTTGCGTTTTTTGTGGGACTGAAAAAAATGTCCAGAATGTAAAATAACGTTATTAACCGGTTCCTATGCTTTTAAAATAGCAGTTCTGTTCCGGAACAGAATATATGACTGTCGTTCCTGGTTCTGTTCCCTGAACCAGTTCCAACCACTGGTTATAAATAATATTTTTTTAGTCAGTGAATACGGACCTGTGTGACTCAGAGGACACCACCACACGGGCTGGGTCAGAGCATCGCAACACTTCCTGTAGACACTGCACCAACAGGACATGACCTTGATGGCAGATCTGCCAGGCCATCTTCCGTCCGATGCCAGGGCTGGGTACACACTGCTGCATTACATATCAGGATGTGGAATGGCCTACGGGGAGAGGAGAGGGACATACAGTGCAATGATACATTGAGGGCCATTATTACAAGATATAGGCACTGGGCCTATTCTCCATACTGTAACCAGAGATCTAGGGAAAAGGGAACAGGGGTGGAGAGGGAAAGGAGCAGAGAGGGAAAGAGAGGAGGGAAGGAAAGGAGGGAAGGAGAGAGGGGTGATATTTCTGTGTGCAGCTGCTAGGCCTCAGTAGGCCAAGACAGAGACAAGACAGAGACAGGGTATGAGTGATCTGACAGGGTATTAGTGACCCTCTATACAGTATTAGTGATACGGTATAGAGGGCTTCCTTTCTTACTCCCCCATGGTCTGACTGATAGATAATGAATACATTTTGACACCAGCCAACAGAAAGAACCAACATCTTGAATAGTCATCATATCAACCTCAGAGAGAGAGAAAAAATATAATACATACTCACACATACACTCACACACTTCCATACATTCAAACTCACCATATACACATACACATCGCATCTGGGAATGTGTCTTTCGGGCCTCCCCTTCTTGTGTGTGTGTGTGTGTGCTGTGTGAGCAAGTGAAGATTGCCGTGTCGGCCTGAGCGGTGAGAGATCCTTGTCGGTGACAGCGTCGCTCCAGCGGGCTCGAAACCACAGTAACACAGTCGAACAATCCAAACACACCCCACCAATTTTTAATTTCTTCCATTAGAATTCATTATGAGGCCCAGGGCAGTTTGTGTACCCTGTGTTTAAGACTGCCTGCTGGATTAATTAAAAACTGGATGCTGGAAAATTAATGTGTGAATTGTTATCCCTGGCTCTAATGAGTCTTCCCCATAACGCTGTTAGAGAGGACTGGAGTGAACGTTCACCTTCAGGCCTCCAAACACACACGCACACATACATGCACGCACACAGGGTTCATTACTGAGAGTCATACTCACTCCACACTAACTACCGAATGCCTACGTATGCAAATCATACACTTCATAAATACTACATACTGTACTTTCTATATATCATTAGAAAAGTATGAACCCAGAGTTGTTAAACACAAACGAAGAAGTCATCTTTAGATTAAACTCCAAATCCACTGCCTGAAATGTAACCGGTGTCGCTGCCTTGGAGTCAAGCCTTAAATTCAAACTTTTATAACAGAGCCAGAGAACAGGTTGGTGGTAAATAAGAAGGCAGTGTTCCTCTCTGTTTAATAAAGCATGAAGTTCAGAGCCCTGGCCTCTGTTCCTCTGTATCACCAGGAAACATTGGCTGCTGCTGCAGCCTGGGAACTCCACAGTCACCTTGGAAAGGCAGTTTTCCTGTCTTAACTGTTCAAATCAAATTGTATTTGTCACATGCTTCGTAAACAACAGGTGGAGACTAACAGTGAACTGCTAACTTACGGGTCATTCCAATAATGCTGAGCAAAAGAGAAAAAAATTCAATGAATATAAAAAATAATAACAAGGAATAAGTAGAACAAAATAAAAAGGAAGAAATACGCACTTAATGTGTTGTGAAATGTGTTATGAAATGTAATGTTATGTAATATTTTTAATTGTACATAACTGCCTTAATGTTGCTGGTCCCCAGAAAGAGTAGCTGCTGCATGGGGATCCTTAATAAATTAAAATACAATACACAATGAGTAAGGATAACTTGGCTATATACAAAAGGTACAAGTCAATACCGAGTTTATGATTGAGGTAATTTATGATTGACATAATGATTGAGGTAATTGAGGTACTTATGTACAGTACCAGTCAAACGTTTGGACACACCTACTCATTCAAGGGTTTTTCTTTATTTTTTACTATTTTCTACATTGCCGAATATGGAATCATGAAGTAACCAAAAAAGTGTTAAACAAATCAAAATATATTTTTTATTTGAGATTCTTCAAAGTAGCCACCCTTTGCCTTGATGACAGCTTTGCACACCCTTGGCATTCTCTCAACCAGCTTCATGACGTAGTCATCTGGAATGCAATTTAATTAACTTCTCAAGGGTAGGGAGCAGCATTTGGAATGTTGGATGAAAAGCGTGCCCAAATTAAACTGCCTTCTACTCAGGCCCAGAAGATAGGATATGCATATAATTGGTAGATTTGGATGGAAAACACTCTAAAGTTTCCAAAACTGTTAAAATTGTGTCTGAGAGTATAACAGAACTGATTTGGCAGGCAAACACCTGAGAAAAATCCATTCAGGAAGTAGGATGTTTTTTTTTTGTAGTTTTCTATTCAATGCCATTACAGTATCCATTGACTTAGGACTCAAATTGCAGTTCCTATGCCTTCATCTAGATGTCAACAGTCTTTAGAAATTGTTTCAGGCTTGTATTCTGAAAAATGAGGGAGTAAGAGCAGTCTGAATGAGTGGACCCTGCCGTGTCACAAAGCTTTTTCATGCGCTAGACCGAAAGAGTGCCTTTCTTGTTTACCTTTTATATTGACAACGTTATTGTCCGGTTGAAATATTATCGATTATTTAGGCTAAAAACAACCTGAGGATTGAATATAAACATCATTAGACATGTTTCTATGAACTTTACGGATACAACTTGTATTTTTGTCTGCCTGTTGTGACTGCGTTTGAGCCTGTGGATTTCTGAAGAAAACGTGCGAACAAAACTGAGGTTTTCGGATCTAAAGAGAAACTTTATCGAACAAAAGGAACATTTACTGAATAAATTAATGTCTTCTGAGTGCAACCATATGAAGATCATCAAAGGTAAGTGATTATTTTATCTCTATTTCTGATTTGTGTAACTCTTCTACTTGGCTGCTTACTGTTTGTAATGATTTGTCTGCTGGGGTATGTTCTCAAATAATTGTAAGGTATGCTTTTGCCGTAAAGCATTTTTGAAATCTGACACCGTGGTTGGAATCACAAGAAGTTCATCTTTAAACCTATGGAAAATAGTTGTATCTTTTCTGAATTTTTAGAATTAGTATTTCTGTATTTGAATTTGGCGCTCTGCAATCTCACTGGATGTTGGCCAGGTGGGATGCTAGCGTCCCACATACCATAGAGAGATTAACCTCTTAAAGGATAGGGGGCAGCATTTCCACTTTTTGATAAAAAGCGTGCACAATTTCAACTTCCTGCTACTCATGCCAGGAATATATTATATGCATATGATTAGTAGGTGTGGATAGAAAACACTGAAGTTTCTAAAACTGGTTTAATCATGTCTGTGACTATAACAGAACTTATGTAGCAGGCAAAACTCCAAGGAAAAACTGTTCAGAATAAAACATTTTTTTCCCTCTGACAGTTCCCTCAATTGTCTTTGTCAAGGGAAATTAGATAGCGCCCATTTTTCCAGTCTTTGGAATTGGGTTGAAGTTAATCATTGGTGAAACGAAGAAGAGGCACTTCCTGTTACACGTTACACTTTTGATAGTTACGCAAGAGGGAAAAAAGGAGCATGTTTTGTTTACTTTGTCTATCGAATACAGTTTGCCCCGTCTACAATTTGATCGATTATTAACGTTTAAACATACCTAAAGTTGGATTACAAAAGTAGTTTGAAATATTTTGGCAAAGTTTATAGGCAACTTTTGAAATGTTTTGGAGTGACGTTGTGTTTTGGAAAGCTGTTTTTTTTCCGGATCAAACCTGCTTTATAAATGGACATTTTGGGTATACATGGACGGAATTAATCGAAAAAAATGACCAATTGTGATGTTTATGGGACATATTGGAGTGCCAACAAAGAAGCTTGTCAAAGGTAATGCATGTTTTATATTTTATTTCAGTGTTTTGTGTAGCGCTGGCTACGCTAATTATTTTGTTTACAACTCGTTCAGCTGGTTCATGGGGGGTGCATGCTATCAGATAATAGCTTCTCATGCTTTCGCCGAAAAGCATTTTTAAAATCTGACATGTTGGCTGGATTCACAACGAGTGTAGCTTTAATTGAGTACCCTGCATGTGTGATTTAATGAAAGTTTGAGTTTTATCACTTTTTATTTGAATTTGGCGCTATGCATTTCCCGAGGCTTTTGGCCACTTGAGACGCTAGCGTCTCACTATCCCTAAGAGGTTATTAACAGATGTGCCTTCTTAAAAGTTAATTTGTGGAATTTCTTTCCAATCAGTTGTGTTGTGACAAGGTAGGAGTGGTATACAGAATACAACCCTCTTTGGTAAAAGACTAAGTCCATATTATGGCAAAAACAGATCAAATAAGCAAAGATAAACTACAATCCATCATTACTTTAAGACATGACAGTAAGTCAATCCGGAAAATTTCAAGAACTTTGAAAGTTTCTTCAAGTGCAGTCGCAAAAACCATGAAGCGCTATGATGAATCTGGCTCTCATGAGGACCACCACAGAAAAGGTTGACCAGAGTTACCTCTGCTGCAGAGGATAAGTTCATTAGAGTTAACTGCACCTCAGATTGCAGCCCAAATAAATGCTTCAGAGTTCAAGTAACAGACATCTCAACATCAACTGTTCAGAGGTGACTGCGTGAATCAGGCCTTCATGGTCAAATTGCTGCAATGAAACCACTA
Organism: Oncorhynchus mykiss; assembly: GCF_013265735.2. NCBI lineage: Eukaryota > Metazoa > Chordata > Actinopteri > Salmoniformes > Salmonidae > Oncorhynchus > Oncorhynchus mykiss. Next base: position 35,598,505 of record NC_048565.1, read on the forward strand.
CTAAAGGACACCAATAAGAAGAAGAGACTTGCTTGAGCCAAAAAACATGAGCAACAGACATTAGACTGGTGTAAATCTGGCCAAATTTGAGATTTTTGCTTCCAACCGCCGTGTCTTTGTGAGACGCAGAGTAGGTGAACGGATAATCTCCGCAAGTGTGGTTCCCACAGTGAAGCATTCCATCAAGTCAAGTCAAAGCTGTCATCAAGTCAAAGGGTGGATACTTTGAAGAATCTAAAATCTAAAATATATTTTAATTTGTTTAACACTTTTTTGGTTACTACATGATTCCATATGTGTCATAGTTTTGATGTCTTCCCTATTATTTTACAATGTAGGAAATAGTACAAATAAAGAAAAACCCTTGAATGAGTAAGTGTGTCCAAACTTTTGACTGCTACTGTACATATAGGTAGGGATAAAGTGACTAGGCAACGGGATAGATAATAAACAGTAACAGCTGCATATGTGATGAGTCAAAAGAGATAGTACAAAAAAGGTTATTGCAGATATTCCGGGTAGCTATTGGTTAACTATTTAGAAGTCTTATAGCGTAGGGGTAGATGATGTTCAGGCGCCTGTTGGCTCCATGCTCGGTGCATCGGTTCTATGACTTGGGTGTCTGGAGTCTTTGACAATTTTTAGGGCATTTCTCTGACACCACCTGGTATAGAGGTCCTAGATGGCAGGGAGCTCGGCCCCAGTGATGTACTGGGCCATATGCACTACTCTCTGTAGCGCCTTGCGGTCAGATGCCAAACAGTTGCCATACCAAGCAGTGATGCAGTCAGTCAAGATACTCTCAATGGTGCAGCTGTACAACTTTTTGAGGTTCTGAGGGCCCATGCTGAATCTTTTCAGCCTCCTGAGGGGGAAGAGGTGTTGTCGTCTGCAAACTTAATGATGGTGAGTCGTGCGCACTCACGCAGTCATGGGTAAACAGGGAGCATATGAGCGGACTAAGCAGGTACCACTGAGGGGCCCCCATGTTGAGGGTCAATATGGCGGATGATTTGTTGCCTACCCTCACCACCTGGGGGCAGCCATTCAGAAAGTCCAGGATTCAGTCTCAGAAGGTGTTTAATCCTAGGGTTCTTAGCGTAGTGATGAGCTTGGAGGGCACAATTGTGTTGAACGCTGAGCTGTAGTCAATGAACAAATCAAACTTTATTCGTCACATGCGCCAAATACAACAAGTGTAGACCATATGCTGAAATGCTTACATTAGAACAGCATTCTCACGGAGGTGTTCCTTTTGTCCAGGTGGGAAAGGGCAGTGTGGAGTACAATAGAGATTGCGTCATCTGTGGATCTGTTAGGGCGGTATGCAAATCGGAGTGGATCCAGGGTGTCTGGGATAATGGTGTTGATGTGACCCTTTCAAAGGTTTTCATGGCTACAGATGAAAGTGCTACGGGGCGATAGTCATTTAGACAGTGTCATGACTGTCCTGTGAGGATCAGACGGGGTCAGATCAGATGGGTGGGTGACAGTAACCAGACCTCTCTCTCCCTGACAGAGGGGAGAGAGGAGTACAATAGAGATTGTGTCCTCTGTGGATCTGTTAGGGCGGTATGCAAATTGGATGGGAGAGAGGGGGAGCTGCTGGATGGTCGACCATACACACTCGGTAGTAAATTTAAGCAGGAGAGAACTCTCTCTCTGCTCTTTAGTAGCAACCAAGGGAATATCTTTGTTCAGACACTTTTGCCCGCCCAAAACTCTAAGTCCAAAAGTGGGTAACGGAACAATAATTCTAACATAGGGGATTTGGGAAATTGTCAGCGGGGAAAAGTAGAAAATTAATGTAACTTGGAAAGGATACCCCTTAATCTGTCAAGTTTTCATCCAATATGATGTGAATAGAATGTGAAGTATGATGAAAGTATTTTAAGATAGGAATGTGATTTTAGTTTTCTAATGAGATTATCGTTTTTGATATCCTTTGTACAGTAACTAGCCACGCCCCGAGTGAGGTCAGAGAGCTTGTCAGCATGACAGAATGACCCTTTTTACCGAGAGTGCATAAAGGCTTGGAAGAGGAATCAACCTTCAGACCAGAAAAGTGTTATGTTGGAAATGGTTAAAACTTTCAACCTCAACACGAGGTGAAGAAATAAACTCACCTTCCTTTAGATCAGAGAGATGAAGAGCTGCAGCTCATGTCCATTATGGTCCGAATCCTGAATACCAACATGAGGAGGAAGAGGCGAGAAGCTCACCTCAGATAATCACTGGGACAGCTGATTAGCTGTCCTACGTCAGATATTGAGAAAAGAGAATCTAAACGACTATCCTACTATCACCAATGGGAACCATTGGTTATCTTCCAGAGTGAACAAAAGTAGAGGATGGGAAAGGGAAGACCCCTTTCGGACAATCAGAGCCTTATAAGCATGCCACTGAAAGGCCAAACAAACATTCTTCCGAAGGACGGCTAGCTCAGACAGAGAAACAGCGAACGGAATTCAAACACGTAAATACAATCATGATGTCTTATTCCAAACGGGCGGTGGTTTATGTGCAAGGTATATGCTTAATGTGAGGACAGTCCTAGAATGTATCCATGGTAAATGTCCATCTCAGTGTAATAAACCGTCATATTTTGTCAGTCCACTATGGATCTTTGTCTCATGTAAAGGGTGTATGTGTATTCTGTTATTATTTAGTTAGTTAATAAATAAATCATTAAATCAATTTGTGTAGTACTGAATAATGAGCAAAGCTGGGCATTTTGCAGATCAAAGAAGGTTACGATGTTCAGAATGAGAATTGATAAGAGGTTATGATTAATATGTTGACTGTTTTATGGATGTTATAGGTGAATTCGGGAGAAGGTAACTCTCTCAACAACTTCTTCCGTGGTGCCCCAAATCCTAGTTAATTGTTACATGATTGTGTCGTGTGATTACTATCATTAAATTGAAGACTTTTTATTAAAGTTTCTCTGTAATTAGTATTACGCGATCAACTGGTTAATCATGTAACAGTAATTAACTAGGAAGTCGGGGCACCAAGGAATAATATTCAGATTACAAAGTTATCATTTCCTAAAATAACTTTACAGATATTTTATCTGATCAATTAGTCTTCGAATTAATGAATTATTTACTTTACCTCACGTTAGTCTCATTCCAAACATCGTAAATTGTTGGTTATCTGCACAAACCCAGTCTTCACTATGAGTCATCCATACATCAATTGTCTTAAATCATTTATTTATTACTAACTAAGTAATTCACAGAAATGCATAAAAAACAGTAAATATGGTTACAAGAAATGATAGGAGAATGTGCCCTAGTGGGCTAAACCGGCATGGGGGCTTGTTAGACAAAAAGGGAAGTGGGGGTCGACTAAGAAGTCACTGCAGAGTGATAATTATAACAATTGAAATGCTAATCCTTTGCACATGAATGCTCACTCATTCGGGAACAGTTGCAATCAATATATATATTTAAGCTCAGTGTGTCATCTTGATCGCTGGTGAAAAGTTGTTTCTTTTGTAGAATTGTCTGTCTCTCTCCCTCTCTCTCTCTCTCTCTCTCTCTCTCTGTCGTGGTTATAGTGGATAGTTCAGAGTGACATTCATTAGTTTCGTTATAGAATGGATGTTTCGGCGGTTGTCGTTCTTCGCGTTCACTGACACCGAATTCCTAGATGCAGACTAGTAATTAATATCAAAGACTTGTTCTTATTCTGTCGGTATCGATAGTCTAAGAGTTTAACCAAGTGGTATGGTTAAAAGATTCAGCAAGGGTCTACAAACTTTGTCCTCTCCTAATGGAGAAAAACATGGTCTGGTGATAATTTCTCAAAGTTGGGTTTTATTCGGAATTGCATAAAAGGGCTGTCCCAGGACGCCTGACCCTAACTGGGCTCAGGGGCGGTCCTCTGATTTAGTTAACTCCAATTCCCTTTTTGAGTTTTCCTTCATTAAACAGTCCAAAATCACATTGTAAAATTGTGTAAACAGTATAATACTCATTCATGTTATACTACAATTAGATGTAAAACCTCATATCTGAGGCTATTATATAAACAGCAATATGGTAATGTGGCCACACCGTTTCCCATGAGCTTCCCCAAGTTGTAACAAACGGACCAGTTCGTAGATGGATTCTTCACCGATCTTTTATACTTTCGCCGGAACATTGAAATTGTTCGTACCTCAAGTTCTGTGAGGTGGAAGAAATTCCTTTGTGCTATATGAAAATTTACTCTGCCTCTTATACTATGTGCCCATGTGGCAGGGTCTTCTCAGGAATTTACGAGATCTGACCACAGCAGCCTAGTGGAATATACCCAAAGAGGGCAACGTCATGACATACCGCCCCTGGTGATTTGGATCTTGTTTGTCCTGCAAATCAACATAAAATCATGAACACGTGATGTCCTGTTTGTAGATCCTCGTTGCAGTCCCCTCTGGTGATTGAACTTGGTAGGCTTCTCTGAAAGCGGAGCAGTCCACCACAAGGATGGCAGTTGATGTCCGGTTGGTGATCGCCGTTGCGGTCACTTCTAGTGATGTACCTTGGTAGGTTCCCTGGAAGCTGCAAAGTACCGTCGGGAGGGCCAGGGGATGTCCTGGTTTGTGATCGCCGTTGCGGTCCCCCCCTCTTGTGGTTTACCTTGGTAGGCTCTCTGACAGCGGGGCATGCCGCCACAAGGATGGGCCGTGGGTGTCTGGATTTGAGGTCGCCGTTCCGGACCCGTAGTCTAGTCGTCGACCAGACAGGAAGATCTGGGCAGTAACTTAGGCAGATGTTAACAACGCACACTCATGAAATATATATAATTACATTCATTCCCCAATGAGCGGAGTTGTGGCACTAAGTGATGGTTGTATGGGGACTTTGTTTATGGCTCTATCACTTCCTAAGTGTCAAAGGAACTGAACCGAAAAGGAATGAAAGCATAAACAAAAGATATACAAAATATAGTTCTCACACAAAGGACTGTATTCTATATGCGTCCAATGTTCTGGCAAAATGACTATCATGGCATTGTCTCTAATGCCATATCTATGGTTTTCCTACTTGGTGTGTTGCTTAGGAACTATCCTAAGTTGATAACTATATTATAAGTTTACAGCTGTAAGGTACTAGTTTTGGGCAGTATACAGGGATGACCTATGGACTTCTGGGAAGAAAACTGGTGAATGCTGTAGAGTCAAAGGCCTAGAAGTAAATGTTCAACTTTACTAAGGCTGGTAATTTGCTTGGACCCTTAAGTGATCCTAGCATAAATCCTAGTTGGATGTTCCGTTGCGCATGTGCGTTTATGCTTACACAAGCGTGCATGTCAAGGGAAGAAAACCAAGTATCCTGGCAGACTACAACTTGTTCAGTATGAGTTTGGCGTAGTCAGGTAATTTTCAGGTCAATGCCTGGATGTCAGTCAGAATTGGTGTCGTGGGAGTCTGTAGTAGTTTTTACTACAAGTCACTGTGTCTTCCACTATTGTAGTGGTGATAGGTATGGAGTCTATTTCATAGCTATGTTATCCACGGAGGAGCTAACCTCACGAAATAAGTACTCTTTAAGTATTGGACCAGTCGTACGTGGTATGATCATGGTTAATGACTTCTAATAATTTTATTCCTGATTGAAGGATTCTATTAGTGACATGTGTGTTAACCATTGGAAGAGTGCACTGGAGATTCCCTTCCACGTGTTGCACTCTGAGTGACTCCTATGTTGCTATTGTCAAGGGTAATTTGATTGGTTAGGTCTCTAACCTTCTTACTGATTATAGCTAGACTGACTGTCGCTGGTATTGGTACTGGTGCTCAAAGGGACCAGTTATCCTACCGATTTATTCTGAAATATTATACTACCAGAACACATGATTGGAGCATTTTACTAGTTGTATTGTAGTGGCTACTACACATGACAAGGAATCATTATTGTTGCCATTTGTTTTGGAGGTGGACAAGTCCACTGGACTTCCTTTATGACCAGTGTGGTACACCTCAGTGCTATCTTAGATTTGTTCTAAGATAATCCCCATCTAGGGGCCTGTCTGCTCCTCACTATTCTCATAGGGGAGTTTACAACTAGATTTGATTTATGCTCTGGCGGCCTCGTACGGTGTTGTCCGCAGTCTCGACCCGCCCACCGGCCTCGATGAGGCTCATCATGGGTCTGGGTTACTATTCCCCCCCTTTGTGTCTCCGGACCCCCCCACCAGCGGGTGGTGTTGGTGTCGGAGGCACAAACGAAAAGGTCGGACCCTATGTACGAGTTGTCAGCGGCCGCGTTATGAGAACGGCTGTAACCTTTCAACCAAATCTCCTGGTGTTTGTGCTTCAACACCCTCAGGGCTGTAGAGGCATGTCATTCACCACCGCGTCCGCGTGTGGCAACCTCTTCAGTACCTGCGAACTGAGACGAGGATATCGGTCTGTGATATCGCAAAGTGTTTCACCAGTGGGAGTCATCGGGTCAGTTGCTGGACTGACGCCATTAGTGTCATTGTAAGGGGTGACAGTCCCCAACAAAGCGGAAGGTGTATCATCGGAAGCAGAGTATACTCTGCTCATCAATGTTTTTCTTGCTGAGACAGCCGCAGTGCTTGCGGAAGTGTCCGACGGGCAAGAGGAGTTCATCTCAACTACCGTATTGCACGACTGCAAGGAGGAGGGAAGTTGCTCATTCACAGAGACAGCTGGCTCGAAATCATGAAAAGAATGGTCAATCAAGTTGGCTGATGGAATGTGTCGAGATATCGTAATATCTCCTTGGATCGGATTCTGCCCCAAGAGGTTTCTAAACGTATTTTTCCAGAGGGGTGCTTTCAACAGATACCCCTCGTGAATGACTGCGTTGCAGCTAGCGTTAGGGGGAGACAGTGTGGTCAGTTGAGAAGGCACCGAGGCCTGTGACCATACCTGGTTGGTTTTCCAATCCATCAATGGGAGTAACCGATCCATCAAGTCTGCGCCAAGTAGCAGGGTTACAGTTTCGAGGCTGGTAACATACACAGGGTGAACGAGCGATAAGTCCTTGAAGTGTAGTTTCAGCATGACTCTCAATGTGAGAGGCGAGGTAGTCTGAGTGAGCCCTGGAAGTGTAGTGCCGCATCGTTCCACTTTTAACCAACGTTTAGTTGGCTTCAAAGCCCTTCTGAGATCATCGAACAAGGTTTGAGAGATGAGTGATATTGTCGCACACGAATCAATTAGCGCCTGACAAGTTAAGCAGTCCTCCAGGACCGTTTCCAGGTATGGCTGATTAGATTCGTGGTTAGTGGACATATTCCCCACAAAATGGAGTGGTCGTTCGCAACGACGTGATGTGCCATTTCTGTTCAAGGTGGAAGCAGATTGACTTTTCCGATTTTGAGTGGGCTTGGCTTTAACGAAGTGTTTGACCTTTTTCTTCACCACCTTTGTATCAGAGTCCATAGACAAAGCCCGGGGGCTTGTTTCTTGATCAAGCGGGCCCTGGATAGGGTCTTGAATGAGAGCGGGAGAAATTAGAACTTTAACGTCCTTGCTATGGGTGTTAATTCCTGTGGACCTGGTGTCCGGTAATTCCTTGACTAGTCCTTGTGACTTATCTTTTACCCTTTTCTCAAATTGTTCTTGCTTTAGTTCTTCCTGTAGTGGAACTTCTGGAGAACATTGGTCTACGTTTTGTTCGTCCTTCACCCCTCTGTTACCCTTGTGCTCTGACACTTTGTGTGGGTTGGGTGCAGGAACGTAGTGAACAGGTCGATTGTAGCCGTAGTCATGTTGATGGCGACGTACTTCACAGTTATTTCAACCGCGGAGGTTATTGGAATCATGGTTTCATGGTAGAAACTGTTGTTGCGCGTCATCTCTCAACGCTCCAATACCTGATAATGCACCCTCTAACTGGAGTGAGTGCTCCTGGTCGAACTTCAAAACCGAGTGGTCAGGGCTCTTAGCGTTGTGAACTTTTGATGCCTCAAAAGCTGTGCTTGCAAGCTCTCTCTCTGAGTTGTAAGAAAGGCAAGCCAATGTGGGTGGCAGGACCCAAGTAGGTAATGAAGGTAGGATATATGTTCGACAGGAACATTTGTTTAAAAGGTAACAGGTCTTCCATGCCTGTTTCAGTGAGTAGGCCAAAGTAAGCTGAACGAAACCTGTGATAGTAAACTTGTGGGTGTTCGTTCCGAGCTTGTTTTATGGTGTTAGCCAGTGAGCTATCGTGTTTGCGAGTCACAGAACCACTGAATTCTAATGTCAAAGCTGTGGCAAGTTTAGCGTAGTCATTTAGCATGTGTTGCTGTTGTAGACAAATGAACCTGGTCACGTGTCTATTCGACGTTCGTTTCAACAGGTAAACCCTGTCAGAACCCGTAGCGTTCGGGTAGCCATCCAATGCGTCCTCTATGTCCTGCCGATGTATAGAAAATCCAGCTAGATTTATATTTACCATGTCCTTGTTCAGCACGACTCAGAGAAACATAGGATATTACAGTTCTTCAGATCACATTGACAGGATAGTATCGAATCGAGCTCATACAGTTTATTCTCCAGTGATTCTCCACGTTCGCCAATAGAACAGAGGGTAGTGGTGATTTATCCACTCTCTGACATAGTCTCGTCAGGTATCCAGAACATGTGACTTGGGCTGAAGCCAAACCCTTCCAGTGCCTCTCACTTCATGGCGCAGTCTCCTCCAAGTGTTGAGGATTTTGGCCTGGTCCATGATAATTAATATATATTGCCTCTGACTCATTGAAGTAGAAGTCCTCATCCAAATGGAAGTTAGTGATAGCTGTTCCAATGTCCAGAAGCCATTTTCGGCCATAGGAAACGACAGCAGAAACAATATGTACAAAAAAAGTTAAGATCAGCGCCAAAAAATACACAAAATAACACAATTTGTCAAGAGCCCCAGACTGAAGGTTTTTAAAGAGCAGTTAAGGTGAGACCACTGGTCCTTATTGTGTATCTCTGTGGTCAGGGCCCCTCACCCTCAGAAGAGCAGACATCAGTTCCTAGCCCAGGGTCTCATCTTCATAACCACAGCCCTAATGAAGGTCTTTAATGGGCCTACTGCTGGCCCTAAATGCTATCTTAGCTCTGGTCAAGTGGGGGTGTTAAGTACCAAAGAGGGAGAGATGAGTGAATTGTTTAATGTAACTAGCCCCCTCTGGCCTGACCTCTGATCTCTATGATAACCTGCCTGAAGGAGGGGATTGGCTCTGGGTGCAGCTAGGCTCTGTCCAATGGTCATTAGGTCTTTATTGGCCATACCGGAACAGGAACTGGTACAGGAACTGGAACAAAACGGTTGATATGTGTGTATAAGTGGTCACGACACCAGAATTTTGACTTTGATACAGATACTAGGTTTAGTATCCCGATTCTCGATACCATCACAATTCTCAATACAACAATTATACCAAAATGATACCACGGCAAAAAAGGCATACAGTAAAACTTCAATTAAACCCAGTCTCAAATAGCCGCCTGTCCCTTTTAATAGCTGGGCACTGGCACACATTTCAGGAAATAAACGCCTGTTTCAAATAAACGCTGGGTCTAAATGAATTGTTTATGAGGTTTAATGTTTTGTTACATTAAATAATTCAGTAATGATGCTAAAAAATGATGCTAATCATACATTTTTATCGCCAGTAAGAAACTACTAGCCATTGGCTGCTAACAGCTGAGAACTGCTAGCTAACAGGTAAGTACAAAAAATAGTCAACAACTTTTGGAGTACAGAACACAACAAATGGAAGATCACCCTCTAGTGGCGAAAGTAAGGACTACAGAAAATACACAGACAGCGTGGAATATTTATTATCAAGGATTATTATTACAAAATAAATAAAAATTTCAGCATACATAGACAAAATAAATGTGACACAATGTGTAAATGTTAACACATTAGTGCATGAAATTAAGAAATTTATTAAAATGCTGTAAGTGAATGCTGGAATTAAACAATTAAACATGCAAATGAGCAAAAGCTAAGTGCATTAAGGAAATAGACCCCGGGCTGAAATAGAAGCCTGTTTCTAATAAGCACCTGTTGTGTTCAGTGATGTAAGCAAATAAACGCCCGGGCTATTAATTTAGGTTTTACAGTATTAACCAACGTCTCAGAATGGTACAGGAACTTTAACTCATTGGATTTTTTTACATCAATATTTTTCAGAGACAGCCATGTACAACTTAATGAATCAATTAAATAAATCATAGAATCACTTTGACTTTGTTTATACAAATCTAACTACATAACAACAAAACGTTAATAATTTATTTGAATGGTAAATCTGTTGATAAACTGGGTAAATCAAGATGTAGCCCAGGCCTACTCACTATATACAGGTGAAGGCATATTCAATAGGAGTGTGTGAATGCACTGAGTTATTGAGCTAATTGTGGCTGATTTCATGGGGCTACAGATGACAAACAATCCCTTCCATTTGGGACAGCATGAGTGGGGAGCTAACATGATGCTGCCAAGGCTAAGTCTAAGTTGAGCCGTCACAGTGCTTTCGCTCTATAAAGGGGACATCAGATGCGATGATAGACAGACTTGATCCGTGAGACAAATAATTCAGAAAGTAACACAAATCCTAGTACCGAACCGTTTTTCATGTTCTAGTATCAAGAAAGTACAGACGTTTTGGTGTACCGTGCAACACTAGAGTGTATTGTGTGTGTGTGCATATGTGTGTTTGTCAGTGGCATGTACTCATGGATACAAAGGGCAACAAGGCATCCCCAAAAAATGTAACAATAAAAAAGGAAAAAAACAAAATAATGTAACTTTTGCCTCTCTGTGTTTCATAATTGTCCTTCAATTCGAAAAAGGCTGAATGTGCTGTACACTGCCAGTCAAATGTTTTAGAACACCTCCTCATTCAAGGGTTTTTCTTTATTTTTTCCATTTTCTACATTGTAGAATAATAATGAAGAAATCAAAACTATGAAATAACACACATGGAATCATGTAGTAACCAAAAAAGTGTAAAACAAATCTAAATATATTTTATATTTGAGATTCTTCAAACAGCCACCCTTTGCCTTGATGACAGCTTTGCACACTCTTGGCATTTCTCAACCAGCTTCACCTGAAATGTTTTTTCAACAATCTTGAAGGAGTTCCAACATACGCTGAGCACTTGTTGGCTGCTTTTCCTTCACTCTGCACTCCGACTTATCCCAAACCATCTCAATTTGGTTTAGGTCGGGGGATTGTGGAGGCCAGGTCATCTGATGCAGCACTCCATCACTCTCCTTCTTGGTCAAATAGCCCTTACACAGCTTGAAGGTGTGTTGGGTCATTGTCTTGTTGGAAAAACAAAGGATAGTCCCACTAAGGCCAATCCAGATGGGATGGCGTATCACTGCAGAATGCTGTGGTAGCCATGCTGGTTAAGTGTGCCTTGAATTCTAAATAAATCACAGACAGTGTCACCAGCAAAGCACCCCCACACCATAACACCTCCTCCTCCACGCTTTACGGTGGAAAATAAACATGTGGAGATCATCCGTTCACCTACTCTGCGTCTCACAAAGACACGGCGGTTGGAACCAAAAATCTCCAATTTGGTCTAATGTCCATTTCTCATGTTTCTTGGCCCAAGCAAGTCTCTTCTTATTATTGGTGTTCTTTAGTAGTTGTGACTTTGCAGCATTTCAACCATTAAGTCCTGATTCACGCAGTCTCTTCTGAACAGTTGATGTTGAGATGTGTCGGCTACTTGAACTCTGTGAAGCATTTATTTGGGCTGCAATTTCTAAGGCTGGTAACTCTAATGAACGTATCCTCTGCAGCAGAGGTAACTCTGGGTCTTCCATTCATGTGACAGTCCTCATGAGAGCCAGTTTCATCATAGCACTTGATGGTTTTTGCTACGGCACTTGAAGAAACTTTCAAAGTTCTTGAAATGTTCAGTATTGACTGACTTTCATGTCTTAGAGTTGTCATGACGTTGCCCTGTTGGGTGAGGTTTATCACCCCCCCATAAATACCTTTCTCCCGTTTCTCTCCACTCTACAGCATGGACTCTTGGAAAGCCCTGTGTTACCACAGCGAGAGTATGGTAACATCAAAAGGTTGGGGAATGAAACAATATGAACGTACATTGGTTGACAACTATGAAACACACCCTTCTCTTCCCCAGTACAAAAGCCCGTTGACGAAAGTCAAACTCAGTTCCCGATGACGTGAGGACTGGTGTCCATATTTTTAAAAGGGTTAATTTCAACTACAACCTAATGAAATTAACATGTAGTTCCAGAAATGTTAGGACTGTTTAAAATGGTGAATTTCAATGCGGAGGTGACGATCACCACACTGGAATGGTGATCTGATTAATGGTGATCTGCAAGCTGATTATGGCAACTTGGTATGAACTTTGAATGATTATTCACTAAAGAAGTGATACATCCTAGACATTGAGTTATCAGCTGCAGCTGTAAACATACGTGGCCTAGGAAAGGACAGGCAATCTCAGAAGAATGACAGGGTACTTTAACGTATCTGCTCTACAACACTACGACCAGAAAGATTCTTCAAAGGACAATGGTGATCTCTGCTGGGTAAACCAGTCTTCTATCTTCAACCCATCTACCGAAGCGTAGCTCAAAGTAAATATATACATATATAGCATTTTCCTGTTCTTGACATAATATGGACTTGGTTTTAAACAAATAAGCTATTTTCTGTATACCCCCCTAACTTGTCACAACAACTGATTGGCGCAAACACATTAAGGAAAGAAATTCCACAAATTAACAACGCACACCTGTTAATTGAAATGCATTCCAGGTGGCTACCTCATGAACCTGGTTGAGAGAATGCCAAGAGTGTGCAAAGCTGTCATCAAGGCCAAGGGTGGCTATTTGAAGAATCTCAAATATAGCATTTATTTCATTTTTTTACACTTTTTTGGTTACTACATGATTCCATTTGTTATTTCATAGTTTTGATGTCTTTACTATTATTCTACAATGTAGAAAACAGTAAAAAATAAAGTAAAACACTTGAATGAGGAGGTGTTCCAAAACTTTTGACCGGTAGTGTATCTCACCGGATGAAGACTCCGAGCGAGCTAAACAGCGGCCCTCTTTCTCAGCATCGCTCCACAGCCATTTTCAGGTCTCTCCAGTGCTGGCCACTCAAGGACATTCAGAGACTTGTCCTAAAGCCACTCCTGCATTGTCTTGGCTATTTGCTTAGGGTTGTTGTCCTGTTGGAAGGTGAACCTTGGCCCCAGTCTGAGATTCTGAGAGCTCTAGAGCAGGTTTTCATCAAGCATCTCTCTGTACTTTGCTCCGTTCATCTTTCCCTCGATTCTGACTAGTCTCCCAGTCCCTGCCTCTGATTGGTGAAGTACTGTAGAGATGGTTGTCCTTCTGGAAGGTTCTCCCATCTCCACAAAGGAACTCTGAACTCTGGAGTTACTCAGTTTGGCAGGGCGACAAGATCTAGGAAGAGTCTTGGTGCCTCGACACAATCCTGTCTTGGAGCTCTTCGGACAATTCCTTCAACCTCATGGCTTTGTTTTTGCTCTGACGTGCACTGTTAACTGTGGGACCATGTATAGACTTGTGTGTGCCTTACAAAATCATGTCCAATCAATTTACCACAGGTAGACTGCAATCAAGTTGTAGAAACAGCTTAAGGATCAATGGAAACAGGATGCACCCGAGTCTCATAGAAAAGGGTCTGAATACTTACGTAAATAAGGTATTTCTGTTTTTAATTTTTGCTTCGTCATGTGTGTAGATTGACGAGGACATTAAAAAATCGAATAGAATAAGGCTGAAACGTAACAAAATGTGGAAAAAGGGAAGGGGTCTGAACGCTTCCCGAAGGCACTGTATATCACAGTGGCAACGCATACGAATTAATAGGTTATAGCGCAAACAACGCAATTATCACAACACAGGTTGTAATATGATTTTTATTTCTGGCTAGGTTTTCCCAATGATGTTACCCAAGCACTGCTACTGGTGTGTGTGTGTGTGTGTGTGTGTGTGTGTGTGTGTGCAGTGCCTTGCAAAAGTATTCAATCCCCTTCACGTTTTTCCTATTTTGTTGCATTACAACCTGTAATTTAAATTGATTTTTAATTGGATTTCATGTAATGGACATACACAAAATAGTCAAAATTGGTGAAGTACATTTTTTTACTTGTTTAAAAAAATGCACAAAAAAAGGTAATGGAAAAGTGTTGCCTGCATATGTATTCACCCCTTTGCTACGAAGCCCCTAAATAAGATCTGGTGCAACCAATTACATTCAGAAGTCACATAATTAGTTAAACAAAGTCCACCTGTGTGCAATCTAAGTGTAACATGATCTGTCACATGATCTCAGTATATATATATATATATATATATATATATATATATATATATACATACACCTGTTCTGAAAGGCCCCAGAGGTGTCTGCAACACCAATTAAGAAGGGGCACAACCAAGCAAGCAGCAGTATGAAGACCAAGGAGCTCTCCAAACAGGTCAGAGATAAAGTTGTGGAGAAGTACAGATCAGGGTTGGGTTATAAAAAAATATCGGAAACTTTGGACATCCCACGGAGCACCATTAAATCCATTATTAAAAAATTGAAAGAATGTGGCACCACAACAAACCTGCCAAGAGATGGCTGCCCACCAAAACTCACAGACCAGGCAAGGAGGGCATTAATCAGAGAGGCAACAAAGAGACCAAAGGTAACCCTGAAGGAGCTGAAAAGCTCCACAGCGGAGATTGGAGTATCTGTCCATAGGACCACTTTAAGCCGTACACTCCACGGTGCTGGGCTTTACGAAAGAGTGGCCAGAAAAAAAGCCATTGCTTAAAAAAAGAAATAAGCAAATACTTTTGGTGTTTGCCAAAAGGCATGTGGGAGACTCCCCAAACATATTGAAGACGGTACTCTGGTCAGATGAGACTAAAATTGAGCTTTTTGGCCATCAAGGAAACGCTATGCCTGGCGCAAACCCAACACCTCTCATCACCCCGAGAACACTTCACGCAGTGAAGCATGTTGGTGGCAGCATCATGCTGTGGGGATGTTATTCACCGGCAGGGACTGGGAAACTGGTCAGAATTGAAGGAATGATGGATGGGGCTAAATACAGGGAAATTCTTGAGGGAAACCGGTTTCAGTCTTCCAGAGATTTGAGACTGGGACAGAGGTTCACCTTCCAGCAGGACAATGACCCTCAGCATACTGCTAAAGCAACACTCGAGTGGTTTAAGGGGAAACATTTAAATGTCTTGGAATGGCCTAGCCAAAGCCCAGACCTCAATTCATTTGAGAATCTGTGGTATGACTTAAAGATTGCTGTACACCAGCGGAACCCATTCAACTTGAAGGAGCTGGAAAAGTTTTGCCTTGGGCAAAAATCCCAGTGGCTAGATGTGCCAAGCTTATAGAGACATACCCCAAGAGACTTGCAGCTGTAATTGCTGCAAAAGGTGGCTCTACATATTATTGACTTTAGGGGGGGTGAATAGTTATTCATGCTCAAGTTTACAGTTTTTTTTGTCTTATTTCTTGTTTGTTTCACAAGAAAAAATATGTTGCATCTTCAAAATGGTGGGCATGTTGTGTAAATCTAATGACATAACCCTCCCCCAAAAAATATATTTTAATTCCAGGTTGTAATGCAACAACATTTGAAAAATGCCAAGGGGGTGAATACTTTCTCAAGCCACTGTATATGTTTTGTGCTTCAAGACATTCATTCTGTAATAGAGTTGGTACATTCAGAAAGCTTGAACTGTGCCATTCACAGCCTCTCCTCTTCTCTCCCCTCTACTTTGCTTCACTCCGCTCCTCTCTGCTCTCCTGTTCTGATGAGAATTAATGTACTCTGACATCCCCCGGGGACTCCCCCACTACCCTCACCACCACCCCTAATGAAGAAATACAGCCTGGCCAAAAACACAGAGGGGGAGAGGTAAGAAAAAGAGGAGGATTGAGGAAGAGAGAGGGAGGAGTACAAAGAGAAAGGACGAGAGGGGGGGAGAAAGAAGGAGTACAGGGAGGGAGAGATTGCAAGATATAGAGATGGGGAGAGAGAGAAAGACAAGAGAGAAAATAGATGGAGAAAAGGGCTACATAGAGGGAAATAGAGGGAGGTATAAAGAGAAGGTGAGAGAAAAGGGAAGAGAAAGGGACGGGTTCTCTCTCAGTATGGATCACTGGTCCCAGACATCTCCTGACTTATGGGTTAATCTGCCTCTACCATTAAGCACCAACACACTCTGATCACAGAGCAAAGGACAGGTCACTCACTACTACTACTGGTCTGGTCCCCATTCCTCCACTTCAGAAGAGGCTGTGGGTGCAGGAGAGCTGGGGAAGCAGGGGGGTGCTTGGGCAAGGGTTAAGTGGAGGGGGGGCATATGGTGTGTGGAACAGGAGACCCCGGCTTGGTGGGTTGGAGGAGTTGCTGGGGATGGAGTATAAGGAGGGGGTCTGAGGAGACAGGAGGTGGGCAGGGGATAAGGGGGTAAGGGAAGGCTGTGGAAGGGTTTGGCTGCAGCCCAAGTCACATGGCCTGGATGGCCATACCCTGCCCCAGGGCAGCCAGGGGCAATGACAGCCCTAAAACTCCCCTAGGACCAGCAATACACCCTGTGCACAAACGTAAACACACACAGAATATGAGCATGACTGCAAGAACAGAACGTGACCCCAAGACTGCAACAGAGTGACGACACACACGCCCTAAACGCTGACCACCACAGAATAAGTGTTACAAAGTCCCTTGTGGAGCAATGTCATCCACACACATCGCATGGACGTACGTGCCCATATGGTGTCCGACAGAGGCCCATGGTCAGGATGTCCTGTGTGACTGTCGGTATGAAAGTGTGTGAGTAGGTGACTCAAACTAATACCAACTGTGGCTCGGTCTCAAATAGCCTTGCATTGTGGGTAGCTCAGGTTACACATCCTCTGTTTTCACTTATCCTTTTCTAATCTCCTCTGACACACACACACACACTAAGACAGACAGACAGTATGAGAGCACTAAGAGCAGAGGGAATAAGCCAAATTAAAGTGTTATTAGGGCAACGAAGACTGTGTGTGTGCATGTGTGTAATGACAGCAACATCGGGGGAGATAAAACCCTAAGGGTAGGAGAATAATGACTGATATGCACAGACCTCAAATGACAGACTTCATTATGTCTAACTCATCTGGGCATGTACTATACTGCATCAAGCATGAGGGAGTTAACTGCTCTGAAAAAAACACTAATGATCTTAGTTTTTTTCAATTGTTTAAGCACAATTTTGAAAACAGGGCCCGGTTTGTCAAAACACTACACACAATTAGCACAACCCTACACCAAAGTAGCACAACACCTCAGATCATTTGCAAAATGGAACACTTTTGTCAAAACTATACACGACTTCATACAAATAATATTTTGTTACCATACGAAACACACACATTTCATATGACTTCAATCTTTTTCAACCAGTTACACACTGCTGTTGCTAACCTAAAACACTTTTAGCAAGTCTAATTGTCAGTGATTAGAGTGCTGTAAATGAAGTACACAGAGAAAGTGCAACTATACAAACACTACACAAGACCAATGCTGCAGACTGAGGAAAATATCATTTATTTCTCTCCATATACCCAAATCAGT
This sequence comes from Oncorhynchus mykiss, assembly GCF_013265735.2. NCBI lineage: Eukaryota > Metazoa > Chordata > Actinopteri > Salmoniformes > Salmonidae > Oncorhynchus > Oncorhynchus mykiss. The sequence continues at coordinate 35,616,124 of NC_048565.1, forward strand.
CAACATGTCAACATGGAGAATCACAACCAAACATGTCCCAGTTTTCATGCTACTACAGTAGTGTGCATAACACTGTTAGCTCAGCAAACAGACAAACAAAATACCGTATCCAGTACAGGTTACAATTAGATGTAACAGTAAACAGTAAACAACAAACATAAAAAATAATCTGAAAAAAAAATGACAATATATTGTACAGAAAATACTACAGTAAACATACTATACATTATCTCTTCGCCTAGCTGGATCTGGCCAGAGAATATCATCAACATCACAAGCAATATCGTCATTAGCAAGACAACGCGGGAAGAACAGTCTAGAATGTCGAATCCATCTTTGCACAGCTGCGGTGTCGACTTGGTCACAGGCGTCCTCCAAGGCCTGAATGAGGGGTACCTGAGCCTGGGGCTGGAGATCGTAAACCTTCCTGGCCTGAATGAGGGGTACCTGAGCCTGGGGCTGGAGATCGTAAACCTCCAAGGCCTGAATGAGGGGTACCTGAGCCTGGGGCTGGAGATCGTAAACCTCCAAGGCCTGAATGAGGGGTACCTGAGCCTGGGGCTGGAGATCGTAAACCTCCAAGGCCTGAATGAGGGGTACCTGAGCCTTGGGCTGGAGATCGTAAACCTTCCTGGCCTGAATGAGGGGTACCTGAGCCTGGGGCTGGAGATCGTAAACCTTCCTGGCCTGAATGAGGGGTACCTGAGCCTGGGGCTGGAGATCGTAAACCTCCAAGGCCTGAATGAGGGGTACCTGAGCCTTGGGCTGGAGATCGTAAACCTTCCTGGCCTGAATGAGGGGTACCTGAGCCTGGGGCTGGAGATCCGTAAACCTTCCTGGCCTGAATGAGGGGTACCTGAGCCTGGGGCTGGAGATCGTAAACCTCCATGGCCTGAATGAGGGGTACCTGAGCCTGGGGCTGGAGATCGTAAACCTTCCTGGCCTGAATGAGGGGTACCTGAGCCTGGGGCTGGAGATCGTAAACCTCCATGGCCTGAATGAGGGGTACCTGAGCCTGGGGCTGGAGATCGTAAACCTTCCTGGCCTGAATGAGGGGTACCTGAGCCTGGGGCTGGAGATCGTAAACCTCCATGGCCTGAATGAGGGGTACCTGAGCCTGGGGCTGGAGATCGTAAACCTTCCTGGCCTGAATGAGGGGTACCTGAGCCTGGGGCTGGAGATCGTAAACCTTCCTGGCCTGAATGAGGGGTACCTGAGCCTGGGGCTGGAGATCCGTAAACCTTCCTGGCCTGAATGAGGGGTACCTGAGCCTGGGGCTGGAGATCGTAAACCTTCCACCGCCATGCAGAGAACAACTATTCGATAAGGTTTAGAAACAGAGTATGGTGGAAGGTATAGTACTGTCAACTGTGGATGGTGTTGAAACCAGTTCTGGACCAAAGCAGAGCGGTGGAATGACACATTGTCCCAGATGACCGTGTATTGCATCTGGTGCATTTCATTACCTGCGGTGACGATGTGGTGCCATCGGTCCAAACATGCGAGAATGTGAGGTGTGTTGTAAGGGCCCAATTTGGCATGACGGAGGACAACCCCATGCTGTGAAATGGCAGCGCAAAGGGTGATGTTACCCCCACGTTGCCCTGGGACATTGATTATAGCCCTGTGGCCAATGATATTTCTGCCTCTCCTTCTTGCTTTTGTGAGGTTGAACCCTGCCTCATCAATATATATGAATTCATGCAGGATTTCTTCAGCATCCATCTGCAAAACTCCCTGAAATACAGTGAAAGACAAGATTGTGTAGTTCAGGATAGGTTCTAGTATCCAGTCAATGTAAAGAAGTCATGTGTGCAGTATGCAACATCAGTGCTAAAGTGAACAATACAAACCTCCACATACTCATGCCGCAGCCGTTTGACCCTCTGAATTCTGCTCAAAAGGCACTCGATAAAGTTGTTTCATTTGAACATGATGACTTTTCAGGATGCGTGCCAGTGTTGACTGATGGACATTATTGAAAATGGCATGGTCACCGATAATGTTGGCTTGAACTTCTCAGCCTGATAGCATTATTGGCCAAAACCATGTTTATTATCTCTCTCTCTTGTTCTTGCGTAAATATATATATATATATTTTTTTTTTTTTTTTTTACCTTTATTTAACCAGGCAAGTCAGTTAAGAACAAATTCTTATTTTCAATGACGGCCTGGGAACAGTGGGTTAACTGCCTGTTCAGGGGCAGAACGACAGATTTGTACCTTGTCAGCTCGGGGGTTTGAACTCGCAACCTTCCGGTTACTAGTCCAACGCTCTAACCACTAGGCTACCCTGCCGCCCCAAATATGGGCCCCCTTCCTCCTTGTCGTTCCCGACCCTCAATCCTATGTAGAGTATAATACATGTAACTTACTGTACAATGTCACAGGAAGGGGTATCACAAGTGCTGATATGGTGCATACAATAAGCTGCTAATAACTGTAACTATAGACAGATCTTCTTGTACCTGTTTTCCTGTCGAAAAGTCCTTATGACAGATGCCACCGTATATCTGCTAAGATTTGGCTGAACTCTCAGTCCAGCCTCCCTCAGCGTCAATCCGTGGTTCACAACATTGTCCACTAGTGTTGCACGAATGTCATTTGATAAGTTTGGTCCTCTTCTTCTTTGTGCACGTTCTCCTCCTGCTTCAGGTCTTCGTCGACCTCTGGCTCGGCCTCTACCTCCTTCTCCTCCTCTGTGTAGTCCTTCTCCTCCTCTGTGTAGTCCTTCTCCTACTCTGTGTAGTCCTTCTCCTCCTCTGTGTACTCCTTCTCCTCCTCTGTGTAGTCCTTCTCCTCCTCTGTGTACTCCTTCTCCTCCTCTGTGTACTCCCTCTCCTCCTCTGTGTACTCCTTCTCCTCCTCTGTGTACTCCTTCTCCTCCTCTGTGTACTCCTTCTCCTCCTCTGTGTACTCCTCCTCCTCCTCTGTGTACTCCTCCTCCTCCTCTGTGTACTCATTCTCCTCTGTGTACTCCTTCTCCTCCTCTGTGTACTCCTTCTCCTCCTCTGTGTACTCCTTCTCCTCCTCTGTGTACTCCTCCTCCTCCTCTGTGTACTCCTCCTCCTCCTCTGTGTACTCATTCTCCTCTGTGTACTCGTTCTCCTCCTCTGTGTACTCCTTCTCCTCCTCTGTGTACTCCTTCTCCTCCTCTGTGTACTCCTCCTCCTCCTCTGTGTACCCCTCCTCCTCCTCTGTGTACTCATTCTCCTCTGTGTACTCCTTCTCCTCCTCTGTGTACTCCTTCTCCTCCTCTGTGTACTCCTCCTCCTCCTCTGTGTACTCCTCCTCCTCCTCTGTGTACTCATTCTCCTCTGTGTACTCCTTCTCCTCCTCTGTGTACTCCTTCTCTTCCTCTGTGTACTCCTCCTCCTCCTCTGTGTACCCCTCCTCCTCCTCTGTGTACTCATTCTCCTCTGTGTACTCCTCCTCCTCCTCTGTGTACCCCTCCTCCTCCTCTGTGTACTCCTTCTCTTCCTCTGTGTACTCCTCCTCTCACCCTCACTCTTCTTCTGACTCCTTCCATTTTGGTTGAAGGCAGGTGAACCTACCTGCTGCATTTTTATAGTGCTTAAACCTGATTGGTGTGTCTACAATTTAGCAATCATGTGTTTGTGCACCTGATGGCTGTGTTAAACAGATTGGCTCATAGGTGTGGTAATTTGACAGTCAGTGCTTTGGAATTGCAAGGAAGTGACATAATGATATACTTCTGTGTCTGATGTATACAAGTGTGTTTAGTGTTTTGCAAATCACAGTGTGTAATGTTTTGCAAATAGTGTGAAGCTGACAATGTGCTTACAGTTGTGCAAATCTAGCCTTGTGTTTTGCTCCTTGAGTGTAAGGTTTTGCTAATTGTGGGAAAAGTTCAATTTTAGTGTGTAAGCAATCGTAAAAAACTGTAAGCAAAACCTAAGTATGGATTTATTTTCTTAGCGGTCCAAACCAGGCGATCAGGCTGCTTTCTGTTTTTGAAGACACCTGGGGCGATGATATTGCTACAGTATAACTGATTTGTATTGGAATAAACAAAAACAACCACAGAGTAGGAGAATGGGACAGACAGGTTTATAGTGAGAGGGGTGGGGTGGAGAGTTGTGTACCTTGAATGAGTCAGCGAACTCTGACACGGCGGAGAGAGGCCAGGTCCAACCTCATGGCCTCCACCCTGGCCTTGTGCTGCAAAGAGAACAAACACAACACATCATCATGGCCATCCTCATCATGACTCCACAACATATTGAGAATCAGTCACACACATACACACACACACTAGCTCCTGGTCTGCCTCCCATAAATCAGAAGCAGGCATTTAGATTGACATCAGCTGATGTTGAGGTAGACCAGACAGTGTGCAGATGTCTGCAGATCTGATGAGACATCACAGCCCAACTACAGCAGACAGACACTATTATGTCTCAGGATGTCGTCTCAGGTTCACATGGTACTGCCGGTTCTGTCTGTCTGCTGCCAGAGTGTGCGTGCATGTGTAGTTCATCACACACCATATGCCGGTAGACAGGAGAAGAGGAGAGTGGAGAGGAGATTAAGCGGTGAAAGATAGATTACTGTAGAGCTGAATACATAGCTGCATTTACACACTGAATACAGACTACTCATCATCTACTCTATCAGACTGGATTCAGTCTACATACACAGCTGATCCTGCCAGATATGTATTATCATGACCAGGTATAGAACCCAGTCCTCAGCCCTGTCCCCTCACAGAAGTCACGCGTTTGTTCTTAGTGTTTTAACTCAGGACCCCTGCTCTCCATATAACATACAAGTAGGGTTATTCAGATTTCCATACCTTCATACCGTTCTGGTACCATACCGGGGTATAGGTTGTTATAGACAGTGCACACAAGGGTCATTATATATCTTTCAAAACGATCCAGGAGGGGATTGATTGTCTCTGCTGTAACCAAGAAGCTTGATCCTGACATCTAGCCACTTAGCTAGCAAGTTAGCAAACCAAATGCATAGCTGGTTCCCTGAGCTGGAGACAATTCATTTGGCACAACGTGCACAGATCGGGCACTACCTGTGCAGAGCACATGCCCCTTTCCCCTTCCAGTCTTCAAAGTGGCCTTTTCGGTGGTGGTACATTTTTTTTGCTGGTTGCTGTTCTGAACCCACTGCCCGCAAGTTGTCGTTAAATTCTCGTCTATGCTTCAGAACCAAAAGTTGCGTGTCTTGATTGTTGACCAATGACCATTCATCAGCGTTGGCGCACATATCCAGGTTAGTGACCAGACAGAACTTGTTTCACTTCCTCCAGTTTTGCCTGACGAAAACAGAGCAGTCCTACGTTTATATTATCCATATAAAACACTGTTTAGAAATCTACTATGGAGGCATCTTTCCCAGAACAACAACAGGGTACCTAGGTGTTGGTGGGGTGCCATTTTTGGGGTTTGAGCACATGCCCCCAAAAGGTCTGTCTTAGGTAGTTAACTTATAGTTAGTTATAAGCACCCCCCCCCCCTCCCCTCCCCAACCCAATTGTCATTTTTTTGGTATTAAAATCCTTTCCGTCTGTATTTTAAAATATCCCGGTATACTGTATATATGGTATGTCACCCAAGCCTACATACAAGTACACACACGGGACCTGCAGCATGTGCAGGTGTGTGAGGTGTGTGATTGTGTGTGAGTGTAGCGTGAACCAGGGAAGCGCGTGTTCCTCTCAGACCAATGGTCCGTTAGACTCATCCCTCAAGCCAGAGAAAAACACCACTCCTGGGATTCCACCGTCTGGGATTGGGAATATCAGCTATTCCTGATGCACGCGCACACACACACACACTTCCCTCGCTGTTTGTCCCTGGAGAGCACTGTCAGCTCACATTACCCCAGGAAAGAGCGTTCCATGTTCCGCTCTCCGCTTCCGACTCCCCCGTCAGCCTTTTCCCACATCTCATCTCTATCCCAGGAACGTCATGAGGGAGCGTCTTTCCTTCATGCAGAGAGTAACTGTACAGGACACCACAGCAAGGACACACATGGAACAATACCCGCCAGCCAAGACAGACACGCCAAGGGTTAACAGCTCCTTCATATTTAAGGTACATTTTTCAGGAGTTTTACAATTGTATTTACTGCCCCTATAAGTATTTACACATTCACACACGCAATACACACACACATATTCAATTCTGTGACTCAAGGGTAAAACCAGGCCAGCGTAGAAGGATCTAATCTGAATGGTGCTCTTGATGTTATGATATACCATTCCAGGGCTGCTATTACACAGAGTTAAGGAGGTGATGATGGCCATTATACATGTCTGATTATAGGGAGATCGTGGATGTTTCGTATGATCTACACCCAGCATTAATCACAGGTGAGAGAGTATGATCAGCTCCTTTAATGACCCTGTAAAAGTGGCACACAACAAACACACGGTCTAAACCTCCCTCGTTTCCCTTACTAGAGACTGGTTTCCTCCTGCCTAGGGAGGTTTTCCTGACCACTCATTTCTACTTGATCTATAGGGGTTTCGGCCGGGATTGCTGCTAAAACCATTTGGGACATGTATCAATATGAATACAATATGACAAATGCATCTACTCCTGTTTCTCAGTGACAGAGAAGATGTCTGAAGATCCTCAGAGAGAGAGAGAGAGAGAGAGAGAGAGAGAGATGGAGGAATGGAGGGGGTATGTGGGAAGGGGGGTACTGGAGCAAATCTAGCAGAGGGAGGTGAGCAGCCTGCCTCCTAACCTTCCTATACAGATTGAAGTCTTGCGAAGAAAATAAACTTTATTGCCTGGAAAGAGGGGGAAAAGCATGTAAAAAGCATTAAAGCGATGGAGGTGAACAATTAGACAGATGGCCAGGTTTCAGAAGGAGAAAAGGGGGGGAAAGGAGAGAGGCAGAAAGAGCAAGAGAGAACATGCAGACGTAATTGTTCAGGGGTTTAACGAGGAGGCTGACAAGTCGTGGTCTCCTGAAGGGCGTTGAGGAAGTGAGAGTCAGTGAAGCTGCTCTGGTAGCACTGAGTGCACTAACGCTGACTAGGCTACACCAGGGGACGCTAGTGGACTGGTGACATGGCTACTGGCTACATACCACCTTGGACTTCTGTCAGATACTAACTCTGACTTTGGTGAAATACAAATTCTGGCTAAATTCTCAGACTTTGAAAGTATTATTCCATTGACTGGCTGAATACTAAAAACAGAATCATAAGGTCAATGCATCACCTTCCACTCAGGTTTTGGGTGGATTTAGGAGCAGACTGAGCAAGATGGTCTGGGGTCTTTCTGTCATCTGTCTGTCTGTCGGCAAAAACAGCCACATGTTGGGGACTCAAAGCACAAGGTCACCATGATGACAACACAAGCTTCAGATCCCACTCCCTCCCCCTGCCCCCCCACACCACCCCACCCATCACCCCAGAGAACAGCTGCCTGTAACATCACTGTGACCTTTCTGACTTTCACCACATAGAGAGAGAGAGAGAGAGAGAGAGAATAAAGAGAGTGCGTGGGGAGACGGGGAGGAGTGAGAAAGAAAAGAGCTAGAGAGATACAGAAAGAGAGAGATCTGGGAGGAAAGAGCAAGAAATGGGATGGATGGACATCAGAAATAGAGGAAGGACTAAAAACAAACAAAAAATAACTATTGTAAAGTAGACTGTGTCTGTAAAATGTGTATAAGATGTATAAATTGAAGGTAAAAGCAGAAGTGTTTATTAGTTTACTCCAATTGGGGGATTGGTGGTAGGGTTTGCGGGTAATAATAATAAAGGTATAGTCTTTAAAAAGTATGTATGTCTATATAGGTATGTGTATGTATATATGTATGCATGTGTGTATATTTACCAGAAAAATATATGGGGGATTGGAAATGATGCAGACAATTACATTGATGGAACCAATATTCTTTCCGCAATATTAAGCTAATCCAACCCTAATAGATAAAAAGAAAGGGGATGGGGGAAATACACTAAAATATAACAAGAGGATGACGGGGTCCTTTCTCTCTTATGAAATAAAATCACATAATCTCCTGCATTACACAGATGAGCAGAGAAGGAAAGTAAAGTCAGACAGGTACCACACACCTGAGACAAATGACGGGTACCACACACCTGAGACAAATGACAGGTACCACACAACTCCTCCCAAGTGTGTTGAGAGATGCATAGAGTTTTAAGAGACAGAGGGAGAGAGGAAAGAGGCGGCTGTAATATAATTCTAAACTTGGCCATCCAATCCAATCAAATTAAGAGGTATGAGGGGACCGAGCCCCTTCCTGTTCAATAAGACTCTAGACCACTCTATACCGTCCCCTTCCACACACACACACACACACACACACACACACACACCACTGACCCCTTTAATAGTGTTGAATCCAGCCCTAATGGAGCTAGAAGAGTGGAACGGCCAAATAATGCACTAGCTCCCTCTCACCCCCCTCACCCATACTGCCCCTCTCACCTCACCTCACCTCACCAACCACCTCCCACAGGACTGTGGACACTTACGAGATCAAACACCCCACCCCCACTCAACCCAACCTGTCAGGAGTAACGGAGAAAAGGATACAGACGGGGGATGAGGAGAAACATAGGGAGATATAGAGAAAGGGAGATGGAGCAGGATTATATCATCATCATAACAAAGTAGTTCTAACATTTAATTAGCCGTTTATATGTAATCAGGCCAACTCTCAGTAACAATTGTAATGTTGTGTGTCAATACTGTTAACAGAAAGTAAAATTATACCAAGTTCTATGTGTGAAAGTGAGTGAGCAGAGAAGTCCCCATGTGAAAAGGGCACCTTATGAAAGCAATTAAGAGAGCTGGCTTTGAACAGCTCAGTCAGCCACAGCCTGAGACTAGAACAGGCCTGACTAGAGGGAAGAGAACAAAACAGAATAAAACCTTTATGACCTTGTCCTGACCGCTCTACTTGGTCATCAGCTTTTAAGACTGTATTTGATCAGAGATATACTAAACAAAAATATAAAACGCAACATGCAACAAGTTACAGTTCACGTAAGAAAATCAGTCAATTCAAATAAATTCATGAGGCTCTGATCTATGGATTTCATATTAAATCAAATCCATTTTTATTTGTCACTGTTACATTCCCCAGTTTCTGTGTTGTTGTGGGTTTGTATGTGTTGGTGTGTATTTCAGGAAATGGCTTCCTGAAGTCCCCCCCCCCCCCCCTGTATTTTGGGTAGTGTGCTAGTTAGGTAAGCTGTGGGTAGGAAAGGGGGGCTCTTTAACTTTTACTTTCTTCGCTTTGGTTCCATCCAGCCCCTTTTCCCCAAATGACCGTGTGAAGGAAATCAATTCCCTGTGGAAGGTAATGTTCTCTATCATCCTTACCCGCACCTACAATCACATACCTCTTTCACTCCATGGACAGTTGAGTGTAGCAGGGTGTTGCGTTCCCTCCAAGAGGTGTGCGTAACAGTCACATGCGCCGAATACAACAGGTTACAGTGAAATGCTTACTTACAAGCCATTAACCAACAATGTAGTCAAGAAAAATACAAAAGAAATTAAAGTAACAATTAAAGAGCAGCAGTAAAATAACAACGAGGCTATATACAGGGGGTACTGGTTAGTTGAGGTAATATGTGCATGTAGGTAGAGTTATTAACTTGACTATGCATAGATAACAGAGTAGCAGCAGCGTGAGGGGGGGGGGGGGACAATTAAAATAGTCTGGGTAGCCATTTGATTAAATGTTCAGGAGTCTTATGGCTGGGGGGTAGAAGCGGTTTAGGAACCTTTTGGACCCGGACTTGGTGCTCCAGTACTGTTTGCCGTGCGGTAGCAGAGAGAACAGTCTATGACTGGAGTGGCTGGGGTCTTTGACAATTTTTAGGGCCTTCCTCTGACACCGCCTGGTACAGTATATAGGTCCTGGATGGCAGGAAGCTTGGCCCCAGTGATGTACTGGGCCGTACGCACTACCCTCTGTAGTGTCTTGCTGTCGGAAGCCGAGCAGTTACCATACCACATTACTGGGAAAACAGTTATGCATCTGTTTGTCACGGATACCTTAAAGAGTAGGGGCATGGATCAGGAAACCAGTCAGTATCTGGTGTGACCACCATTTGCCTCATGCAGCACAACATCTTCATATAGTTGATTAGGCTGGTGACTATGGACTGTGGAATGTTGTCCCACTCCTCTTCAATGACTATGCGAAGTTGCTCGATATTGGCGGGATCAGGAACATGGTGTCGTACACGTCAATCCAGAGCATCATAAACATCAGCTCAATGGGTGACATGTCTGGTGAGTATACAGGCCATGGAAGAACTGGGACATTTTTATTTTCCAGGAATTGTGTACAAACCCTTGCGACATGAGGCGTGCGTTATCATGCTGAAACATGAGGTGATGGCAGCGGATGAATGGCACGACAATGGGCCCCAGGATCTCGTTACAATATCTCCGTGCATTCAAATTTCCATTGATTAAATGCAATAGTGTTTGTTGTCATTAGCTATGCCTGCCCATACCATAACCCCATCGCCACCATGGGGCACTCAGAACGTTGACATCAGCAATCAGCATACAAGCTGTCTGCGGTTGTGAGGCCGGTTGGACGTACTGTCAAATTATCTAAAACAACGTTGGAGGCAGCTTATGGTAGAGAAATGAATATTAAAATATCTGACAACAGCTCTGGTGGACATTGCATGCTCCCTCACAACTTGTGACATCTGTGGGATTGTGTAAAACTGCACATTTTAGAGTGGCCTTTTATTGTCCCCAGCACAAGGTGCTCCTGTGTAATGATCATGCTGTTTTTTTCAGCTTCTTGATATGCCACACCTGTCAGGTGGATGGATTTTCTTGGCGAAATAGAAATGCTCACTAACAGGGATGTAAACAGATTTGTGCACAACATTTGATATAAATAAGCATTTAGTGCATATGAAACACTTCTGGGATATTTTATTTCAGCACATGAAACCATTGAAATGTTGCGTTTAAAATGTTTGTTCAGTGTATATATTTGGGGTAGAAAGAGAGAAGAGGGAAACGGCAGCGTGAACTGGTCATAAATCATCCTGTCAGAAATGTGACATTCCTTCATAAATACCCACCAATCTCCTCTCCACCTGGCTGAGTCACACAGGCATACATACGAACACACGGATACACACACACCTCCACCTGGCTGTGTCTCTACTTAGGATCTGAGTCTAAGTACTGAGCTCTCTTTCTCAATTATACACACACACACACACACACACACACACACACACACACACACACACACACACACACACCACAATTAATAGTGAGGCCAGTCTCTGGTAGGAAGGGAAAAGTGCCTGTTCAGCACATACAGGCAGAATATGTCATTTCCTCCAGTTAAGTCGGTATTAAATTGATTTCTTCTCTGTCTGACACAGACAGGGTTTTCCCCCCTAATGAAAGCAGGGTAATCTACAGGTTTTCCCTTTCCTGAAATCAAGTTACAAATCAAGCGACTGTTGAGCTGATATGGGGAAAGGTGAGGGAAGGGCGCAGGATGATTTTCCAGATGAGGAACATGGAGAATGAGGCACATATCGTACGACCTGATACTTTCAACACTGGAGAGCAGCTCACACAAACACACAGAGGCAGTATTTCTATTCGATGTATTTGTAAGGTGTATTTAATTACATTAGAATTTCTTTTGAGTATTTTGTCATTTGTGTTTCACTGGCCTAAACTACAATCCAATGGTATTTTGTCCTGTTGGTAAACCCTGCAATTACGACTGTAATTAAACACATTAATGAATTAAAGCTTCAATGTGTTAATTCAAGTGGTGTGAACTGTGCTCAGAGAGACGAGGGAGAGTGTCGGTGAGAGAGAGATAATAGAAAGCCAGGAAGAGAGAGAAAAAGGAAGAGTTAGATATAGAAAAAAATATTTCCTATTTCTCTCTGACATGGAAGTTAAGTGGTGTGAGCAGTGTGTGTTTTACTGGTGTCTGTTCCTGTGATTACAGCTCCTAGTCTGGTGAATAATCACCACTATATACCAGGCCTAGGCTAGTCTACTAGGAGATGACATACGACCGCATTATAGTTGTTTCAGTCACTTTAACAAGAGAACAGGCCTTCGGAGAGGACACTAAGAGAAAGATACATCAGGACTGAGAGATGCTATTAGTATGTCTTAGAATAGACAGAAGTGTTACTGTCTCTCTGGACAGAGAAGGGAATGGAGGTCTGAGTAGAGAGAGGTCTTTTGGAGACCTGTGTTTCTTTATCCTCCAGCAAAACATAAAGTACAGCACAAGAAATAAAGACAGAGAGAGATGGGAAATGAAGAGGACAGAGAGGTCATCATAATTGCAGCGTTTGCTTTTCAGATGAAGACAGAGCAGGGCCATGGGGCCTCAGGCACAGATCACGCGCACAGACGCCCTTTGCTCCTCTTCTATTCCTCCTTCTCCTCCCTCTCTCATTTTCCTCCTCCTTCTCCTCCCTCTCTCATATTCCTCCTCCTTCTCCTCCCTCTCTCATATTCCTCATCCTTCTCCTCCCTCTCTCATATTCCTCCTCCTTCTCCTCCCTCTCTCATATTCCTCCTTCTCCTCCCTCTCTCATTTTCCTCCTCCTTCTCCTCCCTCTCTCATATTCCTCCTCCTTCTCCTCCCTCTCTCATATTCCTCCTCCTTCTCCTCCCTCTCTCATATTCCTCTTTCTCCTCCCTCTCTCATATTCCTCCTCCTTCTCCTCCCTCTCTCATATTCCTCTTTCTCCTCCCTCTCTCATATTCCTCCTCCTTCTCCTCCCTCTCTCATATTCCTCCTTCTCCTCCCTCTCTCATATTCCTCCTCCTTCTCCTCCCTCTCTCATATTCCTCTTTCTCCTCCCTCTCTCATATTCCTCCTCCTTCTCCTCCCTCTCTCATATTCCTCCTTCTCCTCCCTCTCTCATATTCCTCCTCCTTCTCCTCCCTCTCTCATATTCCTCTTTCTCCTCCCTCTCTCATATTCCTCCTCCTTCTCCTCCCTCTCTCATATTCCTCCTTCTCCTCCCTCTCTCATATTCCTCCTCCTTCTCCTCCCTCTCTCATATTCCTCCTTCTCCTCACGCTCTCATATTCCTCCTCCTTCTCCTCCCTCTGTCATATTCCTCCTCCTTCTCCTCCCTCTCTCATATTCCTCCTCCTTCTCCTCCCTCTCTCATATTCCTCCTTCTCCTCCCTCTCTCATATTCCTCCTCCTTCTCCTCGCTCTCTCATATTCCTCCTTCTCCTCCCTCTCTCATATTCCTCCTTCTCCTCGCTCTCTCATATTCCTCCACCTCCTCCCTCTCTCATATTCCTCCTTCTCCTCCCTCTCTCATGTTCCTCCTCTCATATACATCTTTCTACTTCAGTGCAGCATTAGATTTGCATCAGAAAGTGACAGAGATTTAAATAAGGTGCCGTTGTTATCATACAGACATCCCGGCTGACTCTTTTCTCTCCTCATCTCTCTACTCTCCTTTCATCCTCCTCTCCCCACAGCCCTCTTTTCCCTCCATCTCTCTCTCCCTCCTTTTCCCCTCTCCTCCCTTTTATCCTTCTCCCTCCCCTTTCCGCAAGATATGCCGACGGTGCAGGTTTTCCCGGCGTGCGTGTCTTCTGTGTTACCAATACTCTAACAACCAGGGCCTTAATGTGATCCATATTGCTCAGTAATATCCACATCTCACAATAAACACTAGCAATCACATATTCACACCAAGCTTATTTTGCAATTCTGTAGAGAGCTTTGGTGATGGGGTGGCGGACGGCACACAGCTTTAGATGCTGATTATGTCTGGGCTAGATAACAAAGAAGTCACAAACTACAAGACCCCACTTCACTTTACTCACACAACTTTCTATTTGTGAGTGTCAGCAAATAAGCTCACTTTCTGAAGATACAAAATAATGCCTTTCTTTTCAAGTGCTCTTTTGCCGCGTGATTGCTTTGTTCCGAATTAGTGGGTTGCTGTATCTTTCTTTACCTCTTCCGAAAGATGCGGCCAATAGGCTTTGTCATCTCAGTAACTTAAGGGCTGGCAATCTAACACAAAAAAACGCGCGCTCGCACACACAGATGATAAATGAAGTCCCTTTGATTTAGTTTATTCCTCTGCTCCGCGTGTGCATTATAAAAACACAAGTGTAGCATAATTGAATAAGAAAAGGATCCGGCCATTATGATGCATGGAGGTCTTTGATCTGAATAATGTAATAATTTATATTTTGATGAGGGAATGTTCTCAGACGGGTTCTGGAACCACTTTCATTAAACTCTTTTGTTTAGGAACGTTCTAAACTAAACTGCTAAGTGCTTTCCATTGTCACAAGGGTTTAGCCTGGAAATAACATTTTAAAAGTGTTCTTTTTTTCTCAATCTCTTGCTCGCTCTCACTTTGGGTTAAACAATCTTACTTTATTTCCTTACCTGATTTAGTGCCATTGCAGCCCAATACCTGATTGTGCTATATAGAGTTTTTTATTAAAAGTATTCTCCTCGTGTGTTCTTAAATCTCCTCTCTCCTGGTCGTGAACCACAGAGGAGCTCATGGAACAATGTACAGTAATATATGCGTCACATGACCCAGGCGAAGGTCAGGGGTCAGGCAGCCCCAGACTGTCAGAGGACCAGAGGATGAGAGGGAACAAGCCATGCCTCGTCAACAATTTGTGTTATTGTTTTAATTCATGCACCTCATTCAATTTACTTTGCCTGGGAACAGAGGGACAAGTGAATTAACAAATGACTGGCAGGGGGGTGAGGCAGGGGGGTGAGGCAGGGGGGTGAGGCTACGAGCGATGAAAGGCGGACGGACACCTCGTCCCTCCATCTCACTATCCCTCCATCTCACTATCCCTCCATCTCTCTCCTCAGTAGAGGTGTAATTACATTAAAAGAGACTATTATTTCCCAGTATGGTGCGTTGCGTTGCAGAGTTGGATAGGCCTGTCTATGGGTCTTGCATCTAAATGTAATCAGGCTCCGTGTTAATTGAGTTGGGCTGGGCCGCGCGCCATGAATTGACTAACAATACCCAAGGAGGGGGGGGGGTAGGGGGGGGGACAGACAGACAGAGTGTGTAAAGGTATTCACGCATCTTGATCTGTAAGATCTGAAACAAAGTATTCATGAAATGTAATAATTTAAAATAAATTAAAATTATTTTTCAAATGTCCTCTTTGCTACTGTATAATGAAAGCCATGTAAGATTAAAAGAGGATATTCGATTCTTGATTTCAGAATGACCAAGAGCAAAGCACAAATTAGAGCTAGTTGACCGTGGTAAAATGTGGACAGGAATTTCAGTGTAACCTACAGTGTCTTCAGAAAGAATACACATGCCTCTACTTTTTCCACGTGTTGTTGTTACAGCCTGAATTTAAAATGGATTCAATTGAATTTTTGTCGTCACTGGCCTACACACAATACCCCATAATGTCAAAGTGGAATTACATTTTCTTTGTATTTTTTACAAATTAATAAAAAATGTCATGCTGAAAATGTCTTGAGTCATTAAGTACTCAACCCCTTTGTTATGGCAACCCAAAATAAGTTCAGGAGTAAAAAAAAAAAGAGTAAAATACACTATATATACAAAACTATGTGGACACCCCCTTTAAATGAGTGGATTTGACTATTTCAGCTACACCCGTTGCTGACAGGTATATAGAACCCGAGCGAGCACACAGCCATGCAATCTCCATAGAAAACATTAGCAGTGGAATGGCCTTACTGAAGAGCTCAGTGACTTTCAACGTGGCACCGTCATAGGATGCCACCTTTCCAACAAGTCAGTTTGTCAAATTTCTGCCCTGCTAGAGGAGCAAAAACAGCTCAGCTGCGAAGTGGTAGGCCACACAAGCTCACAGAACGGTGCTGAAGCGTGTAGTGAAAAAAAATTGTCTGTCCTCGGTTGCAATACACTACAAAGTTCCAAACTGCCTGTGGAAGCAAAATCAGTACAAGAACTGTTCGTAGGGAGCTTCATGAAATGGGTTTCTGATGCCGAGCTGCTGCACACAAGCCCAAGGAAACACGTCCTCTGGATTGATGAATCCTGCTTCACCATCTGGCAGTCCGACGGACGAATGGATGCCAGGAGAACGCTACCTGCCCGAATGAATAGTGCCAACTATAAAGTTTGGTGGAGGAGGAATAATTGTCTGGGGCTGTTTTTAATGGTTTGGGCTAGGCCCCTTAGTTCCAGTGAAGGGAAATATTAACGCTACAGCATACGACGATTCTGTGCTTCCAACTTTATGTCACCAGTTTGGGCCCTTTCCTGTTTCAGCATGACAATGCCCCCGTGTATAAAGTGAGGTCCATACAGAAATGGTTTGTCGAGATTGGTGTGGAAGAACTTGACTGGCCTGCACAGAGCCCTGATCTCAACCCCAGTGAACACCTTTGGGATGAATTAGAAAGCCGACTGCTAGCCAGGCCTAATCACCCAACATCACTAATGTTCTTCTGGCTGAATGGAAGCAAGTCCCTGCAGCAATGTTCAAACATCTAGTGGAAAGCCTTCCCAGAAGAGTGGAGGCTGTTATAGCAGCAAAGGCGGACCAATTCCATATTAACGCCCATACTTTTGGAATGAGATGTTCGGCGATCAGGTGTCCATATACTTTTGGTCATGTAGTGTACGTTTCATAGACTCACACAGTGAGCAATAATAGTGTTTTTAAAAAAAAGATGACTACTTCATCTCTGTACCCCACACATACAAGTATCTGTAAGGTCCCTCAGTTGAGCAGTGAATTTCAAACACAGATTCAACCACAAATACCTGGGAGGTTTCACAATGCCTCGCAAAGGGCACCTATTGGTAGATGGGAACATTTAAAGAAGCAGATATTGAATGTTGCTTTGAGCCTGTGGTGAAGTTATTAATGACACTTTGGATGGTGTTTCAATACACCCAGTCACTACAGATCTCACCATGAGGCCAATGGTGACTTTAAAACAGTTACAGGGTTTAATGGCTGTGATAGGAGAAAACGGAGGATGGTTTAACATTGTAGTTACTCCACAATACTAACATAAATGACAAAGTGAAAAAACAAATATTCCAAAACATGCATCCTGATTGCAACAAGGCACTAAAGTCATACTGCAAAAAAAAAACATGCATCCTGTTTGCAACAAGGCACTAAAGTCATACTGCAAAAAAAAAACATGCATCCTGTTTGCAACAAGGCACTAAAGTCATACTGCAAAAAAAAAACGTGGCAAAGCAAGTACATTTTTTGTCCGGAATACAAAGTGTTATGTTTGAGGCAAATACAACACATTACTGAGTACCACTCTCCAGTATTTTGTATAGATCGTTAACAAAAAATGACAATTCAATCTGTTTTAATCACACTTTGGAACACGACAATATGTGGGAAAAGTCAAGGGGTGTGAATACTTTCTGAAAGCACGGTAGTTCTTAACCAGATAAAGAACTGATCTTCCCATCCACAATCTAACCAAAAGAACCCCCCCCCCAAAAAAAAAATAACCACTAACACACACCTCTCGTCACTGTTGTAGTATACAGGACCACAATGGAAAACATTTCTGACTTGATTGTCATCGTCGATGATTCCTATTGTGCATGTTCTTTGTTACGTAGAGGTTTTTTTCTAGCCATCTAATCTCTACTAAATTGGTCTCCTCTTAGCAGCGTCCTGTACTAGTGGAAACAACAGTCCTTTCCTCATTAACTTGTAGGTAGAGATGCTCCGTAGCATGAAATTACCCGTGAGCCTCCCTCTCCAAATAACCCAGTTTGCAAACAAATGATCCGAGCAGACGCAGTAAAAGTCAGATGATTAAAATAATAGGAGGGATTTAAAACTGCCTCCACAGAACAATTCAGCAAAGGACTGCACAATTACTCCTTCTACTTCTCCCCTGTTCATTCCACCTCTCCTCCACTGTCCTCCCTCACTTCACGGTGTCCATTTGTTTAGACGGATATAGAAAGGGTGTAAAGAATGGGGTGGCAGGTAGCCTAGGGGTTAAGAGCTTAGGGCCAGTAACCGAAAGGTCATTGGTTTGAATCCCTGTGTCGACTAGGTGAAAAATCTATTGATGTTTCCTTGAGCAAGGAACTCACTCTGGATAAGATCATCTGCTAAAATGTAAAAAGTTTTAGATGTACTTCTACTAGGCATGCAGCGTCACCTTTTTGGTTGCGCTACTTTCTTTTGCAGCAACTCATATTGGCACTTAAATCTATTCCTATATAATACTCTGGTCAACACTTATTATACCACCATGAGACTCCCTACCCTTCTCTCTCAGCCCCTAAATCTGTGCTAAATTACAGAAGGATGGAGGGGCAAGAAGGAGGGAGGAGGAAGAGTGTTGCCAGTGTTCTCAGGTCTACATTATCTCTGAGTTATCGTCACCATTTGCATGTCAAACAGCCTCTGTGGAGGGCTGGCCACTGTGGTACCACCCCCAGCACAATCAGGGAGATTTACCGAGCCTCACAGCCCACCTTGGGTATCTCCGGATGGGGCAGACAGCCCATTCCTAGCCCCTGGTCTCACTAGGGGCCCTCTGGGCCTCATCCAGGAGCTGGGGAATGGCAGCACTTAACAAGACTGAGGAAGACCAAAATAGAGAACCATCGAGCAGATGGAAAAAAAACTGAGGGCAGAACAAAGCATCTGTCTGGTGATAAAGGATGATCCACAACAACAGTGTCTGCATATTGTTTCTGCTGGGTTGATGTCTTATTATACCATAATAGAACAGGTATGAACTTCTGACCCTGTGAGAGGACGGTTCATTTCAGTGTCAATGGGGACATCGTCCCTCCGCTCCTCAGGAGCAAATGCAACGACTTCACCCCGTAAAGCTGCTCCACACACCTTGTGCAGCTGTGTAACAGAGAGTGTTATGTAGTATCATTTGCAGATAGTTAATTGCTCACCTGAGAGGTCTCTGTCCCGTTAATGCTGTCTCATGGCCGAACTCTGCCAGGGTAACACACACACACACTCTGCCAGGGTAACACACACACACACACTGCCGTATTGATATTGTGACGCCAGCATCTGTTCACCTCCTCGTTACTGCTTAGCCCACAGCACGGCCTCCTATCTGACTGACTGACTGACTGTGTGTGTGTGTGTGTGTGTACACATCAGGGACAGACAGAAGTCACAGCACACAGGAGAGGCCAGAGAAGAGAGCCGACTAATAGAGATATCTACCATAACACCGACACACCAGGGGCCTAATCAACTGTACTGTACAGGCCACTTACATCTACCACCAGTTTCTCTATGTATTTTCCTCTCTGCCTCTCTCTCTCTCATAAAGTAGAGTGTTTACCAACAAACAAACAGAATTATTGAGTTTAAGAGGGATACAAACAAAGAGAGAGAAAGACGGAGAGAGTTGGGTTTCTGTTTTCAGGATCAGATATGAGTGTAGAAAGTGTGCTGTGGGTAACATTAATCAAAGTGTTCACCCAGTGGGTAACCATATGGCCGAGCAGCACGCCAACACAGCAAACCTGCTGATCCCAGGTAACACAGCACCATTACCTCTACTGGCTGCACTGGAGGAGGGAGGAGAGGAGGAATCAAACCCAGGTGATGAATGAGGTGGACTCCAGGGCCTGAAGAAGATCATGTGGTGAGAGAGGAGAAGGATGAGAAGGAGAAGGGACAGAGGAGGGAGAGAAGAGAGAGGGGCACCGGTCTTGTGTCTGACCCCTTTTTTGTTTTCTTGATAAATGAGCTTATTTTTCACTCTTAAAGCACATTTCCTTGGAGTTTAATCAATTATCAATACTGTTCCTATTCCTCCATATTCAAACCATCCCAATCATACTAATATCTTGTCTCCAGCCATACTAATATCTTGAATAACTTTTGGGAGTTTCCTCCCTATCGGTGCATTTTCATTGAGCATTTTGGGCTGGTGCTTTATGACCCTGATGGGATTCTGTTAATGAGGAAGTGCACATGTCTTCAGGTCCTGTCTGGCCAGGTCTGCACTTCCTCTCTGGGCTTTATGATTAGGCCACGTAATGAACGCCATTCATCTTAGTCTTACACTGCTCACGCACATGGACACACATACACACACACACACACACCCTGAAGCTAAATTACTAATATCCACCCTTTGACAAACGTTTGGCAATGATAAAAGACAAATGACAAATGGGCCATAATAAAGGTACATTTATGTCTACATTTCTGATACATGGGACAATAAATCTACAGGACAATAAC
>NC_048565.1:35638875-35678875 GCF_013265735.2 Oncorhynchus mykiss
TATCGACCCCTATAAAAAAAATACATTCATTAGCATCCACAAAATAATCAGCATTTCCTGTTGCAGCAGGATTATGTTCCTTCTCTGAGAAACTGGTCAAATTAAGATCCGTACAAGCAGATACAGAGCTACTGTGTTAGAATAATACCCAAATGTCCTGTTACAAGCAGATACAGAGCTACTGTGTTAGAATAATACCCGAATGTCCTGTTACAAGCAGATACAGAGCTACTGTGTTAGAATAATACCCGAATGTCCTGTTACAAGCAGATACAGAGCTACTGTGTTAGAATAATACCCGAATGTCCTGTTACAAGCAGATACAGAGCTACTGTGTTAGAATAATACCCGAATGTCCTGTCACAAGCAGATACAGAGCTACTGTGTTAGAATAATACCCGAATGTCCTGTTACAAGCAGATACAGAGCTACTGTGTTAGAATAATACCCGAATGTCCTGTTACAAACAGATACAGAGCTACTGTGTTAGAATAATACCCGAATGTCCTGTTACAAGCAGATACAGAGCTACTGTGTTAGAATAATACCCGAATGTCCTGTTACAAGCAGTACATCATGCTATGCACTGTACCATCATGCATCACTTCTAGAAGAAATCTGCTGCTCTGAAACTCCTTTCACCTGGGCGTCAGGGTCCGTGTAGCCTAGCGGTTAGAGCATTGGGCCAGTAACCAAAAGGTCGCTGGCTTGAATCTCCGAGCCGACAAGGTGAAAACTAATCTGTCGATGTTCCCTTGAGCAAGGCACTTAACCCTACAGAGGTAAGATCCTCGTTTAAAATCACTCTTTTCTTGCTGACAAATTTCCTGCACGGCAGGAAATTCAAACTTGTAGTGTATTCCAGTTTTAAAAAGGCTTCTTAAGTTTATCATTTCCACTCTGAAATTTCAGATTTCAGTCATTTCAGACTATGACCCACGTAATAATTCACCTTTCCTGTTGCTGCAAGACTATTTCCTGCTGTAAAATCCTACATCTGTAATTGCTCCTGTAAGTCTCTGGATAAGAGCGTCTGCTAAATGACTCAAATGTCAAATGTGTTCTCTTCTAGTCAAACATCAGCTCAACGATCACATCAATACAAGACATAGAGAATATGTGTCCTGAAATCCCTGTGCATCAAAGTATCATAATAACGCATACATTTGTCACATGACACCAAGCACACCTCAACCCTGGTGTTGTCTATGTTATTCCCACCCTCGCCTTCCCCATGTTTTGATTTCTAGAGGTGTAAAAAAATATATATATATTTTAATGTACTGTCGGCTGGCTAGGCCTCCCTAATGGACGTGGATTAGTGTGTACGGATGGTGAGTGTGCCTGCGTATGTGTGTTGGTGATTTTGTGACCCTGGAGGTTGAAATACACACCCACACATCAGTTCGCCCTGCCTTTATGTACATACCTCAAATACCTCGTACCTCTGCACATTGACCTGCTACTACCTGTAGATATCTGCATTCTTGTGCCTTTTATTTGATTCCTGGTGTTACCATTATTGT
This sequence comes from Oncorhynchus mykiss, assembly GCF_013265735.2. Lineage (NCBI taxonomy): Eukaryota > Metazoa > Chordata > Actinopteri > Salmoniformes > Salmonidae > Oncorhynchus > Oncorhynchus mykiss. The sequence continues at coordinate 35,640,402 of NC_048565.1, forward strand.
GTTATTTGCATTATTATTTGTAAACTCTGCCCCCTTAGGGAAGTGCTCGTAAGCAAGCATTTCACGGTAAAGTCCACGCCAGTTGTATTCGGCGCATGTGACAAATAACATTTGATTTGACACACACAGCCTATTTACCTCTATATAAAAACCCAGGGTAGAGGATGACAGAGGAGGGGATGGTGTCTGGAGGGACTCAGTGCTGGTAATAGGAGATGAGGAGAGACAACGTCAGACTGGATGGAGCTCACAGAGACAGTCAGTCACTATCCTAACATCAAACATCTCATTAGGTCTAATTACTGCTTGGAACACATGTAGACACATCATAGTCTTAGTCCTTGGTAGACCTTCAATGGTCTGTCCTGGGTCCTTAGATGAAGATAACGGACCTTGATGATGTCTAAATAATATTGTTGTGGTGCCGTTAGATTTGAAATATGGCGCGGGTGTGTGACTGTCTCCATATTCCACAACACTACAATGGCACCTTGTTACCTACGTTGACTACAACAAAAGGCAGACGGACTGGCAGCCATAGGCAGGCTAAGCCCAGCTCCTCCTGGAGTAACGCAGGCTGTAGTTTTCTAAAGACAGGCTGGATCTTTACTGCTCTGCTCTAGTCAGCACTAATAAAGACTGGCCCGACAGTTAAAAGCCTACTGATAAAAGCCTACTGTAGATGTGAGGAACCTTTCACCTAAGACGTCTTTAGGAGCACCCTCCCAGGGTGAGAAAGGAGGAAGACAGAGAGAACGAGCAAGGGAGAGCGACAGAGCACAGATGGAGAGAGAGTTTGAAGTCCTAATAGGGTTCAGACAACAAGGGCCAGGTGGTGTAATATCCATAACGTCTGAGCCATGCCCCACAGTGACAGCGTCAGTCATCTAAATCAACCAGACTCTCCTCATCTGCCCCCTGGCTAGTGACCCATCACTCTAAAACACACACCTTCACGACAGGCCTAAAAAATACTGCATATCCAGCAAGATATTATTTGATTTATTCAAAACGATTCCTCTACGGCTCTTTCCATAGAACATTTTCCTATAGCTCAGTGTGGTCAGTGCAATTAAAACCCCGGCCCTCTCCTCTTCAGAAGACAGAGGGCCTTCTTACTAGACAGACGTAAGACGGCTAACTGTGCATGCGCATGATAACTATGCAGTCCAGTCTGCTCCTGTGTGGAGAGAGTGAGTGAAGAATGCCAGCGAGGCACTTTAAGGTTCATTTAGGCTCTCCTCTTCTCCCTGGCCACTCTATTAGCAGTCTGGAGAGAGGGATGTATGTCCCAAGCCAAGAGAAATGCATAATCAAGCATTTAAACAAACACCACAGTCTCTCGCTATGTCACACACACACACACACTCACACGGACACACATATAGAACACACGCAAATACAGACACGTACTTAGCCACACACACAGTTATGTTTGTCCACACACACGATCATCCAAATGTCTTCTGTAAAACCTTCCATAATAGCTAGCCTGGTTATTATACAGTATTCCTCCATATGATGCCCCTGTGTTATATCCTGCTGAAATCCCCTACAGAGTACGGAGGTAAGGCCAGTGTAGGTGAGTGAATGTGTGTGTCTGCTCTGAGGAGAGATCAGGGAAAGAAAGAGGGCTGAGAGGACGAGGAGAGTTCTCTCATCTCATTTACATCACGCCACCCCAAGCCTCTCCTCTCCCTCTTTCCATCCCTGTCTCCACTAAACTAATGCATGGATGGGTGGGTGTTTATGGCTGAGCAGGAAGGGTAAACAGGAAGTAAATAAATTAAGCAAGAGATGTGAAAGTGTCCCTGGAGAACAGGAGACAAGCTACTAATATGTGAGGAAACAGACCAATTTGCAGCGCGTGTCGCTGTGGGAATAGGACAGAAGCCCATGAATGATTCTGCTCATGTAGCTGAGACGAGAGGAGAGGTGAGAGGAGGAGGAGGGAGGACCGTGTGCTTTAACGTAAGGGGTGTTTATGGGGGTTTGAGGATCTGAAAGGGGGTTCTGGGCCTGCTTATGTAGGCCCATGTGTATGCATCTAAAGCTACAGTAGACACAGTTATCCCTGTGTATGAATTATGAATGGACAACAAAATATATTTTCAAAGTGCTAAGAGGGCTGTTTAGAATAAAGTATAGTTTTTCTTCAATAATTTGATGATTCTAAAATGAGTAAAAAGACCACCTACAAGCAAAATCATAACCTCAAGTGTGTAAAACAAGATGAACAAAGAGAGAGCGAGAACGAGAGCACAGGGGCCTGCTCACTGACCTGGGAAATGAGGTCCGATTTCCTCGCTAGTTCTGGGAAGCAAAAGAGAGAAAAGAAAGCGAAACGGAGGGGGTAGCGGGGGAACATAGGGGGAAGTCTTGAGCACTAACTAAAAAGAAAAGACAAAAAAAATGGAGAGGGGCACAAGTAGAACAGAGGGGAGAGGGGAGAGATGACAGTCTTTGGAGTGCTAACTAAAAGAGAGGCATCCTGAGGCCCTGTGGGGTGGTGTGTGAGTGTGTGTGTCAAGGTCAGCATTTCATATGTGTCACTTCCTGTTGGCCAGTGCGGCAGGAGCGTTGCTTGGCACTAGGGCCGCCAGCCGGGAAGACTGGCACAGGAGGTTACCACACTGGGACACACACACACACACATTTGTCTGCAAACTAGTTTGGGTCTAGTTGAGAGTAAAGTACATGATAGTATTTGTGGCATACACCGGCCTATAGCACGTGCATACTGTACATATGCATTAATGACCACAGACATACAGGTATAACCTCACATGACCACATACAAGATCTCTCACACACATACACACAGAAACAAACACACACTTTCTGTTAGAATATACCGGCGATATACTGTTTAAATGCCGTCAGTATGATTTTCAATATTATTACGTTTGTTTTTTATAGCGGCCCTTGTGTGCACATTCGGTAATAGCGTAAACCCCGGTATGGTACAGAAACGGTATGAAGATCTGGATCCCACCCAACACTACTGTTACCGCACTGTCTCCTCTCTCTCCTTGTCTCCGTACCTCTCAATCTGCCTTCGTCTGTGGATGACTGACTTTTTGCATGCCTGCCTGGCTGAAGGGAAGCCTCTCACTGCACCTGCTCTGTAAAATGGACTACTTTTGCTCGGACAACACTAACAGCCTCAGTGACTAACTATTCTGTCTATGTGCTTATTTTGTTGCCTGTCTCCCCGGCCCTGGCCGTTGTTAATGCGGTTGTTTGACATTGCAGGCAGAGGGCTTTCTTCTCCCAGCAGCCCCGGTGGACAGTAGGCTTTACCCTAATTGGTTCCTGAGCACAACCCTCCACAGCCGCCAACAGCCATGTTAATGCCCCGACACACACATGTACACACACATACACCCGTCTGTAAAATACACTCTGTAAACAACAAGAACAGGACAATCAGTGGCTAGCTGACTAATTAACATCCTCACAAAACATCTCATTAGCATTTCCTACAGAGGGGAAGGAGAAAGTGTGTAAGTGACATTCTGCACAGCGGCCATGGGCCTTGGTAGGCCCACCAATCAGAGAGCGGTATCTCAGGGGAGTCCAATACGCCTCTCCATGGGGGGAAGATAAGCAGAATTTTAGAGGCAATCAGCAAAAAGAAATCAGTGGGCATACGCAGTTTAACCAGCAGCTTAACCTGCTTTACTGTGAGTAGAATATCAGATTCTGTTTCAGAGGCACAGTGGTATGGAGCTGTATAGTTCATAGGAGATGAGTGGACAGTGCATCAACCAGTCAAGGTACAGACAAATGTCCCAGCTGCATTCCAGAGTACTGAAGTGCAAAAATGGATACCATTTTGATTGTTAGGATATCGTGGCCTTCATCAGAATACTGTACGTCCCAAACTTTACAAAGAGAAGGAAAATTCCACAAATCCGGTCTTCCAAGAATCAGTGGTGTGGGTGTGTCTGTAGGAATAGCAGAGAGGAGTGTGATTCCCTGAACAGGATATGACCCCTGACCTGTGTTCCAGCCCGTCTGTCCTGACCCCTGGTATTATCCTTCTGTCACCTGACTGTTATACCAACTGTCAGGACCCCGTGACCCAGCACTCATCACACAGCTACTACTAACACTACACTGGTCTTATGATAAAGTAGCCCATTATGAGCGAACAGAGAGAAAAAGAGAGAGTAGGGGGAGAAAAAGAGCAAGAGAGACAGAGAGAGAGACAGAGAGGGACAGAGAGAGAGCCTCCTACTGTAATCTGTGTGGCAGTCCAGGCAGGTAGTGGGGAGGGGGGTCAGGGGTCAGGTGCTATCGGGACAGCAGCTCAGCTCCTGCCAGCCCTGACTGAACTCAGGAAGTAGATTACCTTTTCATGACCTTTTGTCTAGAAGACCCCAAAATATATCCTCTTATCACAACGACCTTAGCGCGGGTGCATGGGAAGAGGAGGAGAGACATCCATCATAGGACAGATTAATCCTCCTCTCCATTCTTCTGCTCCATCTATTAATAATGTCGCCGGAGGGGAGAATTTGCTCCCAAGATTTATTCTGATATCGTGACTTTTATTCATTAACCTGCAATACGGGCCTTCCTTTTAGCAAGGAATATATATTTTACTGCAAATTCTCAGCACATTGATTGAGCTTGTTTAGACTGCAAATTCAAGTACTCGTTGACCTATTCTAAAAAAGACTTTGTGAATGAGAGTTGACGAACATATTAGATAAACATAAATGTGATGGTATACACTCCTCTCCATATGGATTTGATGTATTTGGACAATCTTTTTGTTTTTTTTGCTATATTCTCTAGAGTTTTAGATTTGAGATAGAATGTTTTTTTTATACCTTTATTTAACTAGGCAAGTCAGTTAAGAACAAATTCTTATTTTCAATGACAGCCTAGGAACAGTGGGTTAACTGCCTGTTCAGGGGCAGAACGACAGATTCATACCTTGTCAGCTTGGGGGTTTGAACTTACAACCTTCCGGTTACTAGTCCAACGCTCTAACCACTAGGCTACCCTAGGCAACAGTACAGAAAGGCATCTTTAATCTGATGGTATTTTCATAAATATTTGTTTTAACATTTGGAAATAAAAGCACTATATGCATCTAGTCCCCCCATTTGAAAGAAGTATTTGGAAAAATTCACTTATAGTGTATTAATGTGGTCAAATGTTAAGCATTTGGTCCCCTGGTTTGATACACTACAAGTGATTTAGTCCAAATCTGTCTTAGGAAAAGAGATCTGGGATGAGTTGAAATGGCAGGTATGTTAACATGGTCTAAGCACACCAAGACAATCGTGAAGAGGCCACGACAAAACCTATTCCCCCTCAGGAGACTGAAAAGATTTGTCATGGGTCCTCAGATCCTCAAAAGGTTTTACAGCTGCACCATCGAGAGCATTCTGACAGGTTGGGTAGTGCATACGACCCAGTACATCACCGGGGCCAAGCTTCCTGCCATCCAGGACCTCTATACCAGGGAGTGTCAGAGGAAGGCCCTAGAATTTGTCAAAGACTCCAGCCACCCTGGTCATAGACTGCTCTCTCTGCTACCAAATCAAATCAAATCTAATTTATTTATATACAGTGCCTTGCGAAAGTATTCGGCCCCCTTGAACTTTGCGACCTTTTGCCACATTTCTGGCTTCAAACATAAAGATATAAAACTGTATTTTTTTTGTGAAGAATCAACAACAAGTGGGACACAATCATGAAGTGGAACGACATTTATTGGATATTTCAAACTTTTTTAACAAATCAAAAACTGAAAAATTGGGCGTGCAAAATTATTCAGCCCCTTTACTTTCAGTGCAGCAAACTCTCTCCAGAAGTTCAGTGAGGATCTCTGAATGATCCAATGTTGACCTAAATGACTAATGATGATAAATACAATCCACCTGTGTGTAATCAAGTCTCCCTATAAATGCACCTGCACTGTGATAGTCTCAGAGGTCCGTTAAAACCGCAGAGAGCATCATGAAGAACAAGGAACACACCAGGCAGGTCCGAGATACTGTTGTGAAGAAGTTTAAAGCCGGATTTGGATACAAAAAGATTTCCCAAGCTTTAAACATCCTAAGGAGCACTGTGCAAGCGATAATATTGAAATGGAAGGAGTATCAGACCACTGCAAATCTACCAAGACCTGGCCGTCCCTCTAAACTTTCAGCTCATATTAGGAGAAGACTGATCAGAGATGCAGCCAAGAGGCCCATGATCACTCTGGATGAACTGCAGAGATCTACAGCTGAGGTGGGAGACTCTGTCCATAGGACAACAATCAGTCGTATATTGCACAAATCTGGCCTTTATGGAAGAGTGGCAAGAAGAAAGCCATTTCTTAAAGATATCCATAAAAAGTGTCGTTTAAAGTTTGCCACAAGCCACCTGGGAGACACACCAAACATGTGGAAGAAGGTGCTCTGGTCAGATGAAACCAAAATTGAACTTTTTGGCAACAATGCAAAACGTTATGTTTGGCGTAAAAGCAACACAGCTGAACACACCATCCCCACTGTCAAACATGGTGGTGGCAGCATCATGGTTTGGGCCTGCTTTTCTTCAGCAGGGACAGGGAAGATGGTTAAAATTGATGGGAAGATGGATGGAGCCAAATACAGGACCATTCTGGAAGAAAACCTGATGGAGTCTGCAAAAGACCTGAGACTGGGACGGAGATTTGTCTTCCAACAAGACAATGAGCCAAAACATAAAGCAAAATCTACAATGGAATGGTTGAAAAATAAACATATCCAGGTGTTAGAATGGCCAAGTCAAAGTCCAGACCTGAATCCAATCGAGAATCTGTGGAAAGAACTGAAAACTGCTGTTCACAAATGCTCTCCATCCAACCTCACTGAGCTCGAGCTGTTTTGCAAGGAGGAATGGGAAAAAATTTCAGTCTCTCGATGTGCAAAACTGATAGAGACATACCCCAAGCGACTTACAGCTGTAATCGCAGCAAAAGGTGGCGCTACAAAGTATTAACTTAAGGGGGCTGAATAATTTTGCACGGCCAATTTTTCAGTTCTTGATTTGTTAAAAAAGTTTGAAATATCCAATAAATGTCGTTCCACTTCATGATTGTGTCCCACTTGTTGTTGATTCTTCACAAAAAAATACAGTTTTATATCTTTATGTTTGAAGCCTGAAATGTGGCAAAAGGTCGCAAAGTTCAAGGGGGCCGAATACTTTCGCAAGGCACTGTAGCCCTTCGTACATCAGCTGATATCTCAAAGTGCTGTACAGAAACCCAGCCTGCAAGCAATGCAGGTGTAGAAGCACGGTGGCTAGGAAAAACTCCCTAGAAAGGCCAAAACCTAGGAAGAAACCAGGCTATGTGAGGTGGACAGTCCTCTTCTGGCTGTGCCGGGTGGAGATTATAACAGAACATGGCCAAGATGTTCAAATGTTCATAAATGACCAGCATGGTCCAATAATAATAAGGCAGAACAGTTGAAACTGGAGCAGCAGCACGGCCAGGTGGACTGGGGACAGCAAGAAGTCATCATGTCAGGTAGTCCTGAGGCATGGTCCTAGGGCTCAGGTCCTCCGAGAGAGAGAAAGAAAGAGAGAATTAGAGAGAGCACACTTAAATTCACACAGGACACCGAATAGGACAGGAGAAGTACTCCAGATATAACAAACTGACCCTAGCCCCCCGACACATAAACTACTGCAGCATAAATACTGGAGGCTGAGACAGGAGGGGTCAGGAGACACTGTGGCCCCATCCGAGGACACCCCCGGACAGGGCCAAACAGGAAGGATATAACCCCACTTTGCCAAAGCACAGCCCCCACACCACTACTAGAAGGATATCTTCAACCACCAACTTACCATCCTGAGACAAGGCTGAGTATAGCCCACAAATATCTCCGCCACGGCATAGGTCCTCAGATCCTCAAAAGGTTTTACAGCTGCACCATCGAGAGCATTCTGACGGGTTGCATCACTGCCTGATATGGCAACTGCTCTCAAGTGGTACCGGAGCGCCAAGTCTAGGTCCATGAGGCTTCTAAACAGCTCCTACCCCCATATCTATGTATATCCACTTTAATAACTCTAACTACATGTTCATAATTACCGACACCGGTGCCCCCCGCACATTGACACATTGACTCTGTACTGGTACCCCCTGTAAAGAGCCCCGTTATAGTTATTTACTGCTGCTCTTTAATTATTTGTTAATTACATTTTCTTAAAACTGCATTGTTGGTTAAGGGCTTGTAAGTAAGCATTTCACTGTCAGGTCTACTACACCTGTTGTATTCGGTGCATGTGACAAATACAATTTGATTGACATCCTGCTATCAGTCTTTCGCTCTCTCTACTCAGTGCTCCCTCTCTCTTCTCAGTTTCTCTCACTATGCTCCCTCTCCCTCTTGTTCTGTCTCTCACTTTCTGCAATGAGCTCTCTCGCTCTTTCCCCACTCGCTCTTTCCCCACTCTCTCTTTCCCCACTCTCTCTTTCCCCACTCCCCCCTCCCTCCTCCAGGTAATCAACCCAGTACTAATGGCTTATTCTTTCTGCTCCAGCAGACACATCCCACTTGTTTATTTTCCTCCACTCGTAAATCTGGGGGTACGTCACAGGCGCTAAAATATTACCACTATAATCTCAGGTAATTATCTCTCTCTCTAACAGCCATTCCATTGCAGAGTTTTCTGTAACTCTGATGTGGGATTCAAGGGTTTCCAGTTTTTGTACTGTATGTGTATGTTAATAAAGCTCCAATAGTGTGTACTGTATGTGTAGGTTAATAAAGCTCCATCAGTGTGTACTGTATGTGTAGGTTAATAAAGCTCCAATAGTGTGTACTGTATGTGTAGGTTAATAAAGCTCCATCAGTGTGTACTGTATGTGTAGGTTAATAAAGCTCCATCAGTGTGTATGTGTAGGTTAATAAAGCTCCATCAGTGTGTACTGTATGTGTAGGTTAATAAAGCTCCAGCAGTGTGTACTGTATGTGTAGGTTAATAAAGCTCCATCAGTGTGTACTGTATGTGTAGGTTAATAAAGCTCCATCAGTGTGTACTGTATGTGTAGGTTAATAAAGCTACATCAGTGTGTATGTGTAGGTTAATAAAGCTCCAGCAGTGTGTACTGTATGTGTAGGTTAATAAAGCTCCATCAGTGTGTACTGTATGTGTAGGTTAATAAAGCTCCATCAGTGTGTATGTGTATGTTAATAAAGCTCCAATAGTGTGTACTGTATGTGTAGGTTAATAAAGCTCCATCAGTGTGTACTGTATGTGTAGGTTAATAAAGCTCCATCAGTGTGTACTGTATGTGTAGGTTAATAAAGCTCCATCAGTGTGTATGTGTAGGTTAATAAAGCCCCATCAATGTGTACTGTATGTGTAGGTTAATAAAGCTCCATCAGTGTGTACTGTATGTGTAGGTTAATAAAGCTCCAGCAGTGTGTACTGTATGTGTAGGTTAATAAAGCTCCATCAGTGTGTACTGTATGTGTAGGTTAATAAAGCTCCATCAGTGTGTACTGTATGTGTAGGTTAATAAAGCTCCATCAGTGTGTATGTGTAGGTTAATAAAGCCCCATCAATGTGTACTGTATGTGTAGGTTAATAAAGCTCCATCAGTGTGTACTGTATGTGTAGATTAATAAAGCTCCAGCAGTGTGTATGTGTAGGTTAATAAAGCTCCAGCAGTGTGTACTGTATGTGTAGGTTAATAAAGCTCCAGCAGTGTGTACTGTATGTGTAGTTTAATAAAGCCCCATCAATGTGTACTGTATGTGTAGGTTAATAAAGCTCCATCAGTGTGTACTGTATGTGTAGATTAATAAAGCTCCAGCAGTGTGTATGTGTAGGTTAATAAAGCTCCAGCAGTGTGTACTGTATGTGTAGGTTAATAAAGCTCCAGCAGTGTGTACTGTATGTGTAGTTTAATAAAGCTCCATCAGTGTGTACTGTATGTGTAGGTTAAAAAAGCTCCAGCAGTGTGTACTGTATGTGTAGGTTAAAAAATTTCCATCAGTGTGTATGTGTAGGTTAATAAAGTTCCATCAGTGTGTACTGTATGTGTAGGTTAATAAAGCTACAGCAGTGTGTACTGTATGTGTAGGTTAATAAAGCTACAGCAGTGTGTACTGTATGTGTAGGTTAATAAAGCTACAGCAGTGTGTACTGTATGTGTAGGTTAATAAAGCTCCATCAGTGTGTATGTGTAGGTTAATAAAGCTCCAGCAGTGTGTACTGTATGTGTAGGTTAATAAAGCTCCATCAGTGTGTACTGTATGTGTAGGTTAATAAAGCTCCATCAGTGTGTACTGTATGTGTAGGTTAATAAAGCTCCATCAGTGTGTATGTGTAGGTTAATAAAGCTCCAGCAGTGTGTACTGTATGTGTAGGTTAATAAAGCTCCATCAGTGTGTACTGTATGTGTAGGTTAATAAAGCTCCATCAGTGTGTACTGTATGTGTAGGTTAATAAAGCTCCATCAGTGTGTACTGTATGTGTAGATTAATAAAGCTCCATCAGTGTGTACTGCATGTGTAGGTTAATAAAGCTACATCAGTGTGTATGTGTAGGTTAATAAAGTTCCAGCAGTGTGTACTGTATGTGTAGGTTAATAAAGCTCCATCAGTGTGTACTGTATGTGTAAGTTAATAAAGCTCCATCAGTGTGTACTGTATTTGTAGGTTAATAAAGCTCCATCAGTGTGTGCTGTTTGTGTAGGTTAATAAAGCTCCAGCAGTGTGTACTGTATGTGTAGGTTAATAAAGCTCCATCAGTGTGTATGTGTAGGTTAATATAGCTCCATCAGTGTGTACTGTATGTGTAGGTTAATAAAGCTCCATCAGTGTGTATGTGTAGGTTAATAAAGCTCCAGCAGTGTGTACTGTATGTGTAGGTTAATAAAGCTCCAGCAGTGTGTACTGTATGTGTAGGTTAATAAAGCTCCATCAGTGTGTACTGTATGTGTAGGTTAATAAAGATCCATCAGTGTGTATGTGTAGGTTAATAAAGCTCCAGCAGTGTGTACTGTATGTGTAGGTTAATAAAGCTCCATCAGTGTGTACTGTATGTGTAGGTTAATAAAGCTCCATCAGTGTGTACTGTATGTGTAGGTTAATAAAGCTCCATCAGTGTGTACTGTATGTGTAGATTAATAAAGCTCCATCAGTGTGTACTGCATGTGTAGGTTAATAAAGCTACATCAGTGTGTATGTGTAGGTTAATAAAGCTCCAGCAGTGTGTACTGTATGTGTAGGTTAATAAAGCTCCATCAGTGTGTAATGTATGTGTAAGTTAATAAAGCTCCATCAGTGTGTACTGTATGTGTAGGTTAAAAAAGCTCCATCAGTGTGTATGTGTAGGTTAATAAAGCTCCATCAGTGTGTGCTGTTTGTGTAGGTTAATAAAGCTCCAGCAGTGTGTACTGTATGTGTAGGTTAATAAAGCTCCATCAGTGTGTATGTGTAGGTTAATATAGCTCCATCAGTGTGTACTGTATGTGTAGGTTAATAAAGCTCCATCAGTGTGTATGTGTAGGTTAATAAAGCTCCATCAGTGTGTACTGTATGTGTAGGTTAATAAAGCTCCATCAGTGTGTACTGTATGTGTAGGTTAATAAAGCTCCATCAGTGTGTACTGTATGTGTAGGTTAATAAAGCTCCATCAGTGTGTACTGTATGTGTAGGTTAATAAAGCTCCATCAGTGTGTATGTGTAGGTTAATAAAGCCCCATCAATGTGTACTGTATGTGTAGGTTAATAAAGCTCCATCAGTGTGTACTGTATGTGTAGGTTAATAAAGCTCCAGCAGTGTGTATGTGTAGTTTAATAAAGCTCCATCAGTGTGTACTGTATGTGTAGGTTAATAAAGCTCCAGCAGTGTGTATGTGTAGGTTAATAAAGCTCCATCAGTGTGTACTGTATGTGTAGGTTAATAAAGCTCCATCAGTGTGTACTGTATGTGTAGGTTAATAAAGCTCCAGCAGTGTGTACTGTATGAGTAGGTTAAAAAATTTCCATCAGTGTGTATGTGTAGGTTAATAAAGCTCCATCAGTGTGTACTGTATGTGTAGGTTAATAAAGCTACAGCAGTGTGTACTGTATGTGTAGGTTAATAAAGCTACAGCAGTGTGTACTGTATGTGTAGGTTAATAAAGCTACAGCAGTGTGTACTGTATGTGTAGGTTAATAAAGCTCCATCAGTGTGTATGTGTAGGTTAATAAAGCTCCAGCAGTGTGTACTGTATGTGTAGGTTAATAAAGCTCCATCAGTGTGTATGTGTAGGTTAATAAAGCTCCAGCAGTGTGTACTGTATGTGTAGGTTAATAAAGCTCCAGCACTGTGTACTGTATGTGTAGGTTAATAAAGCTCCATCAGTGTGTATGTGTAGGTTAATAAAGCTCCATCAGTGTGTATGTGTAGGTTAATAAAGCTCCATCAGTGTGTACTGTATGTGTAGGTTAATAAAGCTCCATCAGTGTGTATGTGTAGGTTAATAAAGCTCCATCAGTGTGTATGTGTAGGTAATAAAGCTCCATCAGTGTGTATGTGTAGGTTAATAAAGCTCCATCAGTGTGTACTGTATGTGTAGGTTAATAAAGCTCCAGCAGTGTGTATGTGTAGGTTAATAAAGCTCCATCGGTGTGTACTGTATGTGTAGGTTAATAAAGCTCCATCAGTGTGTACTGTATGTGTAGGTTAATAAAGCTCCAGCAGTGTGTATGTGTAGGTTAATAAAGCTCCATCAGTGTGTACTGTATGTGTAGGTTAATAAAGCTCCAGCAGTGTGTACTGTATGTGTAGGTTAATAAAGCTCCATCAGTGTGTACTGTATGTGTAGGTTAATAAAGCTCCATCAGTGTGTACTGTATGTGTAGGTTAATAAAGCTCCATCAGTGTGTATGTGTAGGTTAATAAAGCTCCATCAGTGTGTACTGTATGTGTAGGTTAATAAAGCTCCATCAGTGTGTATGTCTAGGTTAATAAAGCTCCATCAATGTGTACTGTATGTGTAGGTTAATAAAGCTCCAGCAGTGTGTACTGTATGTGTAGGTTAATAAAGCTCCATCAGTGTGTACTGTATGTGTAGGTTAATAAAGCTCCATCAGTGTGTACTGTATGTGTAGGTTATTAAAGCTCCAGCAGTGTGTACTGTATGTGTAGGTTAATAAAGCTCCATCAGTGTGTACTGTATGTCTAGGTTAATAAAGCTCCATCAGTGTGTACTGTATGTGTAGGTTAATAAAGCTTCAGCAGTGTGTACTGTATGTGTAGGTTAATAAAGCTCCATCAGTGTGTACTGTATGTGTAGGTTAATAAAGCTACAGCAGTGTGTACTGTATGTGTAGGTTAATAAAGCTCCAGCAGTGTGTACTGTATGTGTAGGTTAATAAAGCTCCAGCAGTGTGTACTGTATGTGTAGGTTAATAAAGCTCCATCAGTGTGTAAGTGTAGGTTAATAAAGCTCCATCAGTGTGTACTGTATGTGTAGGTTAATAAAGCTCCATCAGTGTGTATGTGTAGTTTAATAAAGCTCCATCAGTGTGTACTGTATGTGTAGGTTAATAAAGCTCCATCAGTGTGTATGTGTAGGTTAATAAAGCTCCATCAGTGTGTACTGTATGTGTAGTTTAATAAAGCTCCATCAGTGTGTACTGTATGTGTAGGTTAATAAAGCTCAAGCAGTGTGTACTGTATGTGTAGGTTAATAAAGCTCCATCAGTGTGTATGTGTAGGTTAATAAAGCTCCAGCAGTGTGTACTGTATGTGTAGGTTAATAAAGCTCCATCAGTGTGTACTGTATGTGTAGGTTAATAAAGCTCCATCAGTGTGTACTGTATGTGTAGGTTAATAAAGCTCCATCAGTGTGTACTGTATGTGTAGATTAATAAAGCTCCATCAGTGTGTACTGCATGTGTAGGTTAATAAAGCTACATCAGTGTGTATGTGTAGGTTAATAAAGCTCCAGCAGTGTGTACTGTATGTGTAGGTTAATAAAGCTCCATCAGTGTGTACTGTATGTGTAAGTTAATAAAGCTCCATCAGTGTGTACTGTATGTGTAGGTTAAAAAAGCTCCATCAGTGTGTATGTGTAGGTTAATAAAGCTCCATCAGTGTGTGCTGTTTGTGTAGGTTAATAAAGCTCCAGCAGTGTGTACTGTATGTGTAGGTTAATAAAGCTCCATCAGTGTGTACTGTATGTGTAGGTTAATAAAGCTCCAGCAGTGTGTATGTGTAGGTTAATAAAGCTCCATCGGTGTGTACTGTATGTGTAGGTTAATAAAGCTCAAGCAGTGTGTACTGTATGTGTAGGTTAATAAAGCTCCATCAGTGTGTATGTGTAGGTTAATAAAGCTCCAGCAGTGTGTACTGTATGTGTAGGTTAATAAAGCTCCATCAGTGTGTACTGTATGTGTAGGTTAATAAAGCTCCAGCAGTGTGTACTGTATGTGTAGGTTAATAAAGCTCCATCAGTGTGTACTGTATGTGTAGATTAATAAAGCTCCATCAGTGTGTACTGCATGTGTAGGTTAATAAAGCTACATCAGTGTGTATGTGTAGGTTAATAAAGCTCCAGCAGTGTGTACTGTATGTGTAGGTTAATAAAGCTCCATCAGTGTGTACTGTATGTGTAAGTTAATAAAGCTCCATCAGTGTGTACTGTATGTGTAGGTTAAAAAAGCTCCATCAGTGTGTATGTGTAGGTTAATAAAGCTCCATCAGTGTGTGCTGTTTGTGTAGGTTAATAAAGCTCCAGCAGTGTGTACTGTATGTGTAGGTTAATAAAGCTCCATCAGTGTGTATGTGTAGGTTAATATAGCTCCATCAGTGTGTACTGTATGTGTAGGTTAATAAAGCTCCATCAGTGTGTATGTGTAGGTTAATAAAGCTCCATCAGTGTGTACTGTATGTGTAGGTTAATAAAGCTCCATCGGTGTGTACTGTATGTGTAGGTTAATAAAGCTCCATCAGTGTGTACTGTATGTGTAGGTTAATAAAGCTCCATCAGTGTGTACTGTATGTGTAGGTTAATAAAGCTCCATCAGTGTGTACTGTATGTGTAGGTTAATAAAGCTCCAGCAGTGTGTATGTGTAGTTTAATAAAGCTCCATCAGTGTGTACTGTATGTGTAGGTTAATAAAGCTCCAGCAGTGTGTATGTGTAGGTTAATAAAGCTCCATCAGTGTGTACTGTATGTGTAGGTTAATAAAGCTCCATCAGTGTGTACTGTATGTGTAGGTTAATAAAGCTCCAGCAGTGTGTACTGTATGAGTAGGTTAAAAAATTTCCATCAGTTTGTATGTGTAGGTTAATAAAGCTCCATCAGTGTGTACTGTATGTGTAGGTTAATAAAGCTACAGCAGTGTGTACTGTATGTGTAGGTTAATAAAGCTACAGCAGTGTGTACTGTATGTGTAGGTTAATAAAGCTACAGCAGTGTGTACTGTATGTGTAGGTTAATAAAGCTCCATCAGTGTGTATGTGTAGGTTAATAAAGCTCCAGCAGTGTGTACTGTATGTGTAGGTTAATAAAGCTCCATCAGTGTGTATGTGTAGGTTAATAAAGCTCCAGCAGTGTGTACTGTATGTGTAGGTTAATAAAGCTCCAGCAGTGTGTACTGTATGTGTAGGTTAATAAAGCTCCATCAGTGTGTATGTGTAGGTTAATAAAGCTCCATCAGTGTGTATGTGTAGGTTAATAAAGCTCCATCAGTGTGTACTGTATGTGTAGGTTAATAAAGCTCCATCAGTGTGTATGTGTAGGTTAATAAAGCTCCATCAGTGTGTATGTGTAGGTAATAAAGCTCCATCAGTGTGTATGTGTAGGTTAATAAAGCTCCATCAGTGTGTACTGTATGTGTAGGTTAATAAAGCTCCAGCAGTGTGTATGTGTAGGTTAATAAAGCTCCATCGGTGTGTACTGTATGTGTAGGTTAATAAAGCTCCATCAGTGTGTACTGTATGTGTAGGTTAATAAAGCTCCAGCAGTGTGTATGTGTAGGTTAATAAAGCTCCATCAGTGTGTACTGTATGTGTAGGTTAATAAAGCTCCAGCAGTGTGTACTGTATGTGTAGGTTAATAAAGCTCCATCAGTGTGTACTGTATGTGTAGGTTAATAAAGCTCCATCAGTGTGTACTGTATGTGTAGGTTAATAAAGCTCCATCAGTGTGTATGTGTAGGTTAATAAAGCTCCATCAGTGTGTACTGTATGTGTAGGTTAATAAAGCTCCATCAGTGTGTATGTCTAGGTTAATAAAGCTCCATCAATGTGTACTGTATGTGTAGGTTAATAAAGCTCCAGCAGTGTGTACTGTATGTGTAGGTTAATAAAGCTCCATCAGTGTGTACTGTATGTGTAGGTTAATAAAGCTCCATCAGTGTGTACTGTATGTGTAGGTTAATAAAGCTCCAGCAGTGTGTACTGTATGTGTAGGTTAATAAAGCTCCAGCAGTGTGTACTGTATGTCTAGGTTAATAAAGCTCCATCAGTGTGTACTGTATGTGTAGGTTAATAAAGCTTCAGCAGTGTGTACTGTATGTGTAGGTTAATAAAGCTCCATCAGTGTGTACTGTATGTGTAGGCTAATAAAGCTCCAGCAGTGTGTACTGTATGTGTAGGTTAATAAAGCTCCAGCAGTGTGTACTGTATGTGTAGGTTAATAAAGCTCCAGCAGTGTGTACTGTATGTGTAGGTTAATAAAGCTCCATCAGTGTGTAAGTGTAGGTTAATAAAGCTCCATCAGTGTGTACTGTATGTGTAGGTTAATAAAGCTCCATCAGTGTGTATGTGTAGTTTAATAAAGCTCCATCAGTGTGTACTGTATGTGTAGGTTAATAAAGCTCCATCAGTGTGTACTGTATGTGTAGGTTAATAAAGCTCCATCATTGTGTATGTGTAGGTTAATAAAGCTCAAGCAGTGTGTACTGTATGTGTAGGTTAATATAGCTCCATCAGTGTGTACTGTATGGGTAGGTTAATAAAGCTCCATCAGTGTGTATGTGTAGGTTAATAAAGCTCCAGCAGTGTGTACTGTATGTGTAGGTTAATATAGCTCCATCAGTGTGTACTGTATGTGTAGGTTAATAAAGCTCAAGCAGTGTGTACTGTATGTGTAGGTTAATAAAGCTACAGCAGTGTGTACTGTATGTGTAGGTTAATAAAGCTCCATCAGTGTGTATGTGTAGGTTAATAAAGCTCCAGCAGTGTGTACTGTATGTGTAGGTTAATAAAGCTCCATCAGTGTGTACTGTATGTGTAGGTTAATAAAGCTCCATCAGTGTGTACTGTATGTGTAGGTTAATAAAGCTCCATCAGTGTGTACTGTATGTGTAGATTAATAAAGCTCCATCAGTGTGTACTGCATGTGTAGGTTAATAAAGCTACATCAGTGTGTATGTGTAGGTTAATAAAGCTCCAGCAGTGTGTACTGTATGTGTAGGTTAATAAAGCTCCATCAGTGTGTACTGTATGTGTAGGTTAAAAAAGCTCCATCAGTGTGTATGTGTAGGTTAATAAAGCTCCATCAGTGTGTGCTGTTTGTGTAGGTTAATAAAGCTCCAGCAGTGTGTACTGTATGTGTAGGTTAATAAAGCTCCATCAGTGTGTATGTGTAGGTTAATATAGCTCCATCAGTGTGTACTGTATGTGTAGGTTAATAAAGCTCCATCAGTGTGTATGTGTAGGTTAATAAAGCTCCATCAGTGTGTACTGTATGTGTAGGTTAATAAAGCTCCATCAGTGTGTATGTGTAGGTTAATAAAGCCCCATCAATGTGTACTGTATGTGTAGGTTAATAAAGCTCCATCAGTGTGTACTGTATGTGTAGGTTAATAAAGCTCCAGCAGTGTGTATGTGTAGTTTAATAAAGCTCCATCAGTGTGTACTGTATGTGTAGGTTAATAAAGCTCCAGCAGTGTGTATGTGTAGGTTAATAAAGCTCCATCAGTGTGTACTGTATGTGTAGGTTAATAAAGCTCCATCAGTGTGTACTGTATGTGTAGGTTAATAAAGCTCCAGCAGTGTGTACTGTATGAGTAGGTTAAAAAATGTCCATCAGTGTGTATGTGTAGGTTAATAAAGCTCCATCAGTGTGTACTGTATGTGTAGGTTAATAAAGCTACAGCAGTGTGTACTGTATGTGTAGGTTAATAAAGCTACAGCAGTGTGTACTGTATGTGTAGGTTAATAAAGCTACAGCAGTGTGTACTGTATGTGTAGGTTAATAAAGCTCCATCAGTGTGTATGTGTAGGTTAATAAAGCTCCAGCAGTGTGTACTGTATGTGTAGGTTAATAAAGCTCCATCAGTGTGTATGTGTAGGTTAATAAAGCTCCAGCAGTGTGTACTGTATGTGTAGGTTAATAAAGCTCCAGCAGTGTGTACTGTATGTGTAGGTTAATAAAGCTCCATCAGTGTGTATGTGTAGGTTAATAAAGCTCCATCAGTGTGTATGTGTAGGTTAATAAAGCTCCATCAGTGTGTACTGTATGTGTAGGTTAATAAAGCTCCATCAGTGTGTATGTGTAGGTTAATAAAGCTCAATCAGTGTGTATGTGTAGGTAATAAAGCTCCATCAGTGTGTATGTGTAGGTTAATAAAGCTCCATCAGTGTGTACTGTATGTGTAGGTTAATAAAGCTCCAGCAGTGTGTATGTGTAGGTTAATAAAGCTCCATCGGTGTGTACTGTATGTGTAGGTTAATAAAGCTCCATCAGTGTGTACTGTATGTGTAGGTTAATAAAGCTCCAGCAGTGTGTATGTGTAGGTTAATAAAGCTCCATCAGTGTGTACTGTATGTGTAGGTTAATAAAGCTCCAGCAGTGTGTACTGTATGTGTAGGTTAATAAAGCTCCATCAGTGTGTACTGTATGTGTAGGTTAATAAAGCTCCATCAGTGTGTACTGTATGTGTAGGTTAATAAAGCTCCAGCAGTGTGTATGTGTAGGTTAATAAAGCTCCATCAGTGTGTACTGTATGTGTAGGTTAATAAAGCTCCATCAGTGTGTATGTCTAGGTTAATAAAGCTCCATCAATGTGTACTGTATGTGTAGGTTAATAAAGCTCCAGCAGTGTGTACTGTATGTGTAGGTTAATAAAGCTCCATCAGTGTGTACTGTATGTGTAGGTTAATAAAGCTCCATCAGTGTGTACTGTATGTGTAGGTTAATAAAGCTCCAGCAGTGTGTACTGTATGTGTAGGTTAATAAAGCTCCATCAGTGTGTACTGTATGTCTAGGTTAATAAAGCTCCATCAGTGTGTACTGTATGTGTAGGTTAATAAAGCTCCAGCAGTGTGTACTGTATGTGTAGGTTAATAAAGCTCCATCAGTGTGTACTGTATGTGTAGGTTAATAAAGCTACAGCAGTGGGTACTGTATGTGTAGGTTAATAAAGCTCCAGCAGTGTGTACTGTATGTGTAGGTTAATAAAGCTCCAGCAGTGTGTACTGTATGTGTAGGTTAATAAAGCTCCATCAGTGTGTAAGTGTAGGTTAATAAAGCTCCATCAGTGTGTACTGTATGTGTAGGTTAATAAAGCTCCATCAGTGTGTATGTGTAGTTTAATAAAGCTCCATCAGTGTGTACTGTATGTGTAGGTTAATAAAGCTCCATCAGTGTGTATGTGTAGGTTAATAAAGCTCCATCAGTGTGTACTGTATGTGTAGGTTAATAAAGCTCCATCAGTGTGTATGTGTAGGTTAATAAAGCTCAAGCAGTGTGTACTGTATGTGTAGGTTAATATAGCTCCATCAGTGTGTACTGTATGGGTAGGTTAATAAAGCTCCATCAGTGTGTATGTGTAGGTTAATAAAGCTCCAGCAGTGTGTACTGTATGTGTAGGTTAATATAGCTCCATCAGTGTGTATGTCTAGGTTAATAAAGCTCCATCAATGTGTACTGTATGTGTAGGTTAATAAAGCTCCAGCAGTGTGTACTGTATGTGTAGGTTAATAAAGCTCCATCAGTGTGTACTGTATGTGTAGGTTAATAAAGCTCCATCAGTGTGTACTGTATGTGTAGGTTAATAAAGCTCCAGCAGTGTGTACTGTATGTGTAGGTTAATAAAGCTCCATCAGTGTGTACTGTATGTCTAGGTTAATAAAGCTCCATCAGTGTGTACTGTATGTGTAGGTTAATAAAGCTCCAGCAGTGTGTACTGTATGTGTAGGTTAATAAAGCTCCATCAGTGTGTACTGTATGTGTAGGTTAATAAAGCTACAGCAGTGGGTACTGTATGTGTAGGTTAATAAAGCTCCAGCAGTGTGTACTGTATGTGTAGGTTAATAAAGCTCCAGCAGTGTGTACTGTATGTGTAGGTTAATAAAGCTCCATCAGTGTGTAAGTGTAGGTTAATAAAGCTCCATCAGTGTGTACTGTATGTGTAGGTTAATAAAGCTCCATCAGTGTGTATGTGTAGTTTAATAAAGCTCCATCAGTGTGTACTGTATGTGTAGGTTAATAAAGCTCCATCAGTGTGTATGTGTAGGTTAATAAAGCTCCATCAGTGTGTACTGTATGTGTAGGTTAATAAAGCTCCATCAGTGTGTATGTGTAGGTTAATAAAGCTCAAGCAGTGTGTACTGTATGTGTAGGTTAATATAGCTCCATCAGTGTGTACTGTATGGGTAGGTTAATAAAGCTCCATCAGTGTGTATGTGTAGGTTAATAAAGCTCCAGCAGTGTGTACTGTATGTGTAGGTTAATATAGCTCCATCAGTGTGTACTGTATGTGTAGGTTAATAAAGCTCAAGCAGTGTGTACAGTATGTGTAGGTTAATAAAGCTACAGCAGTGTGTACTGTATGTGTAGGTTAATAAAGCTCCATCAGTGTGTATGTGTAGGTTAATAAAGCTCCAGCAGTGTGTACTGTATGTGTAGGTTAATAAAGCTCCATCAGTGTGTATGTGTAGGTTAATAAAGCTCCAGCAGTGTGTACTGTATGTGTAGGTTAATAAAGCTCCAGCAGTGTGTACTGTATGTGTAGGTTAATAAAGCTCCATCAGTGTGTATGTGTAGGTTAATAAAGCTCCATCAGTGTGTATGTGTAGGTTAATAAAGCTCCATCAGTGTGTACTGTATGTGTAGGTTAATAAAGCTCCATCAGTGTGTACTGTATGTGTAGGTTAATAAAGCTACAGCAGTGTGTACTGTATGTGTAGGTTAATAAAGCTCCATCAGTGTGTATGTGTAGGTTAATAAAGCTCCATCAGTGTGTATGTGTAGGTAATAAAGCTCCATCAGTGTGTATGTGTAGGTTAATAAAGCTCCATCAGTGTGTACTGTATGTGTAGGTTAATAAAGCTCCAGCAGTGTGTACTGTATGTGTAGGTTAATAAAGCTCCATCAGTGTGTATGTGTAGGTTAATAAAGCTCCATCGGTGTGTACTGTATGTGTAGGTTAATAAAGCTCCAGCAGTGTGTATGTGTAGGTTAATAAAGCTCCATCAGTGTGTACTGTATGTATAGGTTAATAAAGCTCCAGCAGTGTGTACTGTATGTGTAGGTTAATAAAGCTCCATCAGTGTGTACTGTATGTGTAGGTTAATAAAGCTCCATCAGTGTGTACTGTATGTGTAGGTTAATAAAGCTCCATCAGTGTGTATGTGTAGGTTAATAAAGCTCCATCAGTGTGTACTGTATGTGTAGGTTAATAAAGCTCCATCAGTGTGTATGTCTAGGTTAATAAAGCTCCATCAATGTGTACTGTATGTGTAGGTTAATAAAGCTCCAGCAGTGTGTACTGTATGTGTAGGTTAATAAAGCTCCATCAGTGTGTACTGTATGTGTAGGTTAATAAAGCTCCAGCAGTGTGTACTGTATGTGTAGGTTAATAAAGCTCCATCAGTGTGTACTGTATGTCTAGGTTAATAAAGCTCCATCAGTGTGTACTGTATGTGTAGGTTAATAAAGCTCCATCAGTGTGTATGTGTAGGTTAATAAAGCTCCAGCAGTGTGTACTGTATGTGTAGGTTAATAAAGCTCCAGCAGTGTGTACTGTATGTGTAGGTTAATAAAGCTCCATCAGTGTGTATGTGTAGGTTAATAAAGCTCCATCAGTGTGTATGTGTAGGTTAATAAAGCTCCATCAGTGTGTACTGTATGTGTAGGTTAATAAAGCTCCATCAGTGTGTATGTGTAGGTTAATAAAGCTCAATCAGTGTGTATGTGTAGGTAATAAAGCTCCATCAGTGTGTATGTGTAGGTTAATAAAGCTCCATCAGTGTGTACTGTATGTGTAGGTTAATAAAGCTCCAGCAGTGTGTATGTGTAGGTTAATAAAGCTCCATCGGTGTGTACTGTATGTGTAGGTTAATAAAGCTCCATCAGTGTGTACTGTATGTGTAGGTTAATAAAGCTCCAGCAGTGTGTATGTGTAGGTTAATAAAGCTCCATCAGTGTGTACTGTATGTGTAGGTTAATAAAGCTCCAGCAGTGTGTACTGTATGTGTAGGTTAATAAAGCTCCATCAGTGTGTACTGTATGTGTAGGTTAATAAAGCTCCATCAGTGTGTACTGTATGTGTAGGTTAATAAAGCTCCAGCAGTGTGTATGTGTAGGTTAATAAAGCTCCATCAGTGTGTACTGTATGTGTAGGTTAATAAAGCTCCATCAGTGTGTATGTCTAGGTTAATAAAGCTCCATCAATGTGTACTGTATGTGTAGGTTAATAAAGCTCCAGCAGTGTGTACTGTATGTGTAGGTTAATAAAGCTCCATCAGTGTGTACTGTATGTGTAGGTTAATAAAGCTCCATCAGTGTGTACTGTATGTGTAGGTTAATAAAGCTCCAGCAGTGTGTACTGTATGTGTAGGTTAATAAAGCTCCATCAGTGTGTACTGTATGTCTAGGTTAATAAAGCTCCATCAGTGTGTACTGTATGTGTAGGTTAATAAAGCTCCAGCAGTGTGTACTGTATGTGTAGGTTAATAAAGCTCCATCAGTGTGTACTGTATGTGTAGGTTAATAAAGCTACAGCAGTGGGTACTGTATGTGTAGGTTAATAAAGCTCCAGCAGTGTGTACTGTATGTGTAGGTTAATAAAGCTCCAGCAGTGTGTACTGTATGTGTAGGTTAATAAAGCTCCATCAGTGTGTAAGTGTAGGTTAATAAAGCTCCATCAGTGTGTACTGTATGTGTAGGTTAATAAAGCTCCATCAGTGTGTATGTGTAGTTTAATAAAGCTCCATCAGTGTGTACTGTATGTGTAGGTTAATAAAGCTCCATCAGTGTGTATGTGTAGGTTAATAAAGCTCCATCAGTGTGTACTGTATGTGTAGGTTAATAAAGCTCCATCAGTGTGTATGTGTAGGTTAATAAAGCTCAAGCAGTGTGTACTGTATGTGTAGGTTAATATAGCTCCATCAGTGTGTACTGTATGGGTAGGTTAATAAAGCTCCATCAGTGTGTATGTGTAGGTTAATAAAGCTCCAGCAGTGTGTACTGTATGTGTAGGTTAATATAGCTCCATCAGTGTGTACTGTATGTGTAGGTTAATAAAGCTCAAGCAGTGTGTACAGTATGTGTAGGTTAATAAAGCTACAGCAGTGTGTACTGTATGTGTAGGTTAATAAAGCTCCATCAGTGTGTATGTGTAGGTTAATAAAGCTCCAGCAGTGTGTACTGTATGTGTAGGTTAATAAAGCTCCATCAGTGTGTATGTGTAGGTTAATAAAGCTCCAGTAGTGTGTACTGTATGTGTAGGTTAATAAAGCTCCAGCAGTGTGTACTGTATGTGTAGGTTAATAAAGCTCCATCAGTGTGTATGTGTAGGTTAATAAAGCTCCATCAGTGTGTATGTGTAGGTTAATAAAGCTCCATCAGTGTGTACTGTATGTGTAGGTTAATAAAGCTCCATCAGTGTGTACTGTATGTGTAGGTTAATAAAGCTACAGCAGTGTGTACTGTATGTGTAGGTTAATAAAGCTCCATCAGTGTGTATGTGTAGGTTAATAAAGCTCCATCAGTGTGTATGTGTAGGTAATAAAGCTCCATCAGTGTGTATGTGTAGGTTAATAAAGCTCCATCAGTGTGTACTGTATGTGTAGGTTAATAAAGCTCCAGCAGTGTGTACTGTATGTGTAGGTTAATAAAGCTCCATCAGTGTGTATGTGTAGGTTAATAAAGCTCCATCGGTGTGTACTGTATGTGTAGGTTAATAAAGCTCCAGCAGTGTGTATGTGTAGGTTAATAAAGCTCCATCAGTGTGTACTGTATGTATAGGTTAATAAAGCTCCAGCAGTGTGTACTGTATGTGTAGGTTAATAAAGCTCCATCAGTGTGTACTGTATGTGTAGGTTAATAAAGCTCCATCAGTGTGTACTGTATGTGTAGGTTAATAAAGCTCCATCAGTGTGTATGTGTAGGTTAATAAAGCTCCATCAGTGTGTACTGTATGTGTAGGTTAATAAAGCTCCATCAGTGTGTATGTCTAGGTTAATAAAGCTCCATCAATGTGTACTGTATGTGTAGGTTAATAAAGCTCCAGCAGTGTGTACTGTATGTGTAGGTTAATAAAGCTCCATCAGTGTGTACTGTATGTGTAGGTTAATAAAGCTCCAGCAGTGTGTACTGTATGTGTAGGTTAATAAAGCTCCATCAGTGTGTACTGTATGTCTAGGTTAATAAAGCTCCATCAGTGTGTACTGTATGTGTAGGTTAATAAAGCTCCAGCAGTGTGTACTGTATGTGTAGGTTAATAAAGCTCCATCAGTGTGTACTGTATGTGTAGGTTAATAAAGCTACAGCAGTGTGTACTGTATGTGTAGGTTAATAAAGCTCCAGCAGTGTATACTGTATGTGTAGGTTAATAAAGCTCCAGCAGTGTGTACTGTATGTGTAGGTTAATAAAGCTCCATCAGTGTGTACTGTATGTGTAGGTTAATAAAGCTCCAGCAGTGTGTACTGTATGTGTAGGTTAATAAAGCTACAGCAGTGTGTACTGTATGTGTAGGTTAATAAAGCTCCATCAGTGTGTACTGTATGTCTAGGTTAATAAAGCTACAGCAGTGTGTACTGTATGTGTAGGTTAATAAAGCTCCAGCAGTGTGTATGTGTAGGTTAATAAAGCTCCAGCAGTGTGTACTGTATGTGTAGGTTAATAAAGCTCCAGCAGTGTGTACTGTATGTGTAGGTAATAAAGCTCCATCAGTGTGTATGTGTAGGTTAATAAAGCTCCATCAGTGTGTACTGTATGTGTAGGTTAATAAAGCTCCAGCAGTGTGTATGTGTAGGTTAATAAAGCTCCATCGGTGTGTACTGTATGTGTAGGTTAATAAAGCTCCATCAGTGTGTACTGTATGTGTAGGTTAATAAAGCTCCAGCAGTGTGTATGTGTAGGTTAATAAAGCTCCATCAGTGTGTACTGTATGTGTAGGTTAATAAAGCTCCAGCAGTGTGTACTGTATGTGTAGGTTAATAAAGCTCCATCAGTGTGTACTGTATGTGTAGGTTAATAAAGCTCCATCAGTGTGTACTGTATGTGTAGGTTAATAAAGCTCCAGCAGTGTGTATGTGTAGGTTAATAAAGCTCCATCAGTGTGTACTGTATGTGTAGGTTAATAAAGCTCCATCAGTGTGTATGTCTAGGTTAATAAAGCTCCATCAATGTGTACTGTATGTGTAGGTTAATAAAGCTCCAGCAGTGTGTACTGTATGTGTAGGTTAATAAAGCTCCATCAGTGTGTACTGTATGTGTAGGTTAATAAAGCTCCATCAGTGTGTACTGTATGTGTAGGTTAATAAAGCTCCAGCAGTGTGTACTGTATGTGTAGGTTAATAAAGCTCCATCAGTGTGTACTGTATGTCTAGGTTAATAAAGCTCCATCAGTGTGTACTGTATGTGTAGGTTAATAAAGCTCCAGCAGTGTGTACTGTATGTGTAGGTTAATAAAGCTCCATCAGTGTGTACTGTATGTGTAGGTTAATAAAGCTACAGCAGTGGGTACTGTATGTGTAGGTTAATAAAGCTCCAGCAGTGTGTACTGTATGTGTAGGTTAATAAAGCTCCAGCAGTGTGTACTGTATGTGTAGGTTAATAAAGCTCCATCAGTGTGTAAGTGTAGGTTAATAAAGCTCCATCAGTGTGTACTGTATGTGTAGGTTAATAAAGCTCCATCAGTGTGTATGTGTAGTTTAATAAAGCTCCATCAGTGTGTACTGTATGTGTAGGTTAATAAAGCTCCATCAGTGTGTATGTGTAGGTTAATAAAGCTCCATCAGTGTGTACTGTATGTGTAGGTTAATAAAGCTCCATCAGTGTGTATGTGTAGGTTAATAAAGCTCAAGCAGTGTGTACTGTATGTGTAGGTTAATATAGCTCCATCAGTGTGTACTGTATGGGTAGGTTAATAAAGCTCCATCAGTGTGTATGTGTAGGTTAATAAAGCTCCAGCAGTGTGTACTGTATGTGTAGGTTAATATAGCTCCATCAGTGTGTACTGTATGTGTAGGTTAATAAAGCTCAAGCAGTGTGTACAGTATGTGTAGGTTAATAAAGCTACAGCAGTGTGTACTGTATGTGTAGGTTAATAAAGCTCCATCAGTGTGTATGTGTAGGTTAATAAAGCTCCAGCAGTGTGTACTGTATGTGTAGGTTAATAAAGCTCCATCAGTGTGTATGTGTAGGTTAATAAAGCTCCAGTAGTGTGTACTGTATGTGTAGGTTAATAAAGCTCCAGCAGTGTGTACTGTATGTGTAGGTTAATAAAGCTCCATCAGTGTGTATGTGTAGGTTAATAAAGCTCCATCAGTGTGTATGTGTAGGTTAATAAAGCTCCATCAGTGTGTACTGTATGTGTAGGTTAATAAAGCTCCATCAGTGTGTACTGTATGTGTAGGTTAATAAAGCTACAGCAGTGTGTACTGTATGTGTAGGTTAATAAAGCTCCATCAGTGTGTATGTGTAGGTTAATAAAGCTCCATCAGTGTGTATGTGTAGGTAATAAAGCTCCATCAGTGTGTATGTGTAGGTTAATAAAGCTCCATCAGTGTGTACTGTATGTGTAGGTTAATAAAGCTCCAGCAGTGTGTACTGTATGTGTAGGTTAATAAAGCTCCATCAGTGTGTATGTGTAGGTTAATAAAGCTCCATCGGTGTGTACTGTATGTGTAGGTTAATAAAGCTCCAGCAGTGTGTATGTGTAGGTTAATAAAGCTCCATCAGTGTGTACTGTATGTATAGGTTAATAAAGCTCCAGCAGTGTGTACTGTATGTGTAGGTTAATAAAGCTCCATCAGTGTGTACTGTATGTGTAGGTTAATAAAGCTCCATCAGTGTGTACTGTATGTGTAGGTTAATAAAGCTCCATCAGTGTGTATGTGTAGGTTAATAAAGCTCCATCAGTGTGTACTGTATGTGTAGGTTAATAAAGCTCCATCAGTGTGTATGTCTAGGTTAATAAAGCTCCATCAATGTGTACTGTATGTGTAGGTTAATAAAGCTCCAGCAGTGTGTACTGTATGTGTAGGTTAATAAAGCTCCATCAGTGTGTACTGTATGTGTAGGTTAATAAAGCTCCAGCAGTGTGTACTGTATGTGTAGGTTAATAAAGCTCCATCAGTGTGTACTGTATGTCTAGGTTAATAAAGCTCCATCAGTGTGTACTGTATGTGTAGGTTAATAAAGCTCCAGCAGTGTGTACTGTATGTGTAGGTTAATAAAGCTCCATCAGTGTGTACTGTATGTGTAGGTTAATAAAGCTACAGCAGTGTGTACTGTATGTGTAGGTTAATAAAGCTCCAGCAGTGTATACTGTATGTGTAGGTTAATAAAGCTCCAGCAGTGTGTACTGTATGTGTAGGTTAATAAAGCTCCATCAGTGTGTACTGTATGTGTAGGTTAATAAAGCTCCAGCAGTGTGTACTGTATGTGTAGGTTAATAAAGCTACAGCAGTGTGTACTGTATGTGTAGGTTAATAAAGCTCCATCAGTGTGTACTGTATGTCTAGGTTAATAAAGCTACAGCAGTGTGTACTGTATGTGTAGGTTAATAAAGCTCCAGCAGTGTGTACTGTATGTGTAGGTTAATAAAGCTCCATCAGTGTGTACTGTATGTGTAGGTTAATAATGCTACAGCAGTGTGTACTGTATGTGTAGGTAAATAAAGCTCCAGCAGTGTGTACTGTATGTGTAGGTTAATAAAGCTCCAGCAGTGTGTACTGTATGTGTAGGTTAATAAAGCTCCATCAGTGTGTACTGTATGTGTAGGTTAATAAAGCTCCAGCAGTGTGTACTGTATGTGTAGGTTAATAAAGCTACAGCAGTGTGTACTGTATGTGTAGGTTAATAAAGCTCCATCAGTGTGTACTGTATGTGTAGGTTAATAAAGCTACAGCAGTGTGTACTGTATGTGTAGGTTAATAAAGCTCCATCAGTGTGTACTGTATGTGTAGGTTAATAAAGCTCCAGCAGTGTGTACTGTATGTGTAGGTTAATAAAGCTCCATCAGTGTGTACAGTATGTGTAGGTTAATAAAGCTCCATCAGTGTGTACTGTATGTGTAGGTTAATAAAGCTCCATCAGTGTGTATGTGTAGGTTAATAAAGCTCCATCAGTGTGTATGTGTAGTTTATTAAAGCTCCATCAGTGTGTACTGTATGTGTAGGTTAATAAAGCTCCATCAGTGTGTACTGTATGTGTAGGTTAATAAAGCTCCATCAGTGTGTACTGTATGTGTAGGTTAATAAAGCTCCAGCAGTGTGTACTGTATGTGTAGGTTAATAAAGCTCCAGCAGTGTGTATGTGTAGGTTAATAAAGCTACAGCAGTGTGTATGTGTAGGTTAATAAAGCTCCAGCAGTGTGTACTGTATGTGTAGGTTAATAAAGCTCCATCAGTGTGTATGTGTAGGTTAATAAAGCTCCATCAGTGTGTACTGTATGTGTAGGTTAATAAAGCTCCATCAGTGTGTATGTGTAGGTTAATAAAGCTCAAGCAGTGTGTACTGTATGTGTAGGTTAATATTGCTCCATCAGTGTGTACTGTATGGGTAGGTTAATAAAGCTCCATCAGTGTGTATGTGTAGGTTAATAAAGCTCCATCAGTGTGTACTGTATGTGTAGGTTAATATAGCTCCATCAGTGTGTACTGTATGTGTAGGTTAATAAAGGTCCATCAGTGTGTATGTGTAGGTTAATAAAGCTCAAGCAGTGTGTACTGTATGGGTAGGTTAATAAAGCTCCATCAGTGTGTATGTGTAGGTTAATAAAGCTCCAGCAGTGTGTACTGTATGTGTAGGTTAATAAAGCTCCAGCAGTGTGTACTGTATGTGTAGGTTAATAAAGCTCCATCAGTGTGTATGTGTAGGTTAATAAAGCTCCATCAGTGTGTATGTGTAGGTTAATAAAGCTCCATCAGTGTGTACTGTATGTGTAGGTTAATAAAGCTCCATCAGTGTGTATGTGTAGGTTAATAAAGCTCCATCAGTGTGTATGTGTAGGTAATAAAGCTCCATCAGTGTGTATGTGTAGGTTAATAAAGCTCCATCAGTGTGTACTGTATGTGTAGGTTAATAAAGCTCCAGCAGTGTGTATGTGTAGGTTAATAAAGCTCCATCGGGGTGTACTGTATGTGTAGGTTAATAAAGCTCCATCAGTGTGTACTGTATGTGTAGGTTAATAAAGCTCCATCAGTGTGTACTGTATGTGTAGGTTAATAAAGCTCCAGCAGTGTGTACTGTATGTGTAGGTTAATAAAGCTCCATCAGTGTGTACTGTATGTGTAGGTTAATAAAGCTCCATCAGTGTGTACTGTATGTGTAGGTTAATAAAGCTCCATCAGTGTGTATGTGTAGGTTAATAAAGCTCCATCAGTGTGTACTGTATGTGTAGGTTAATAAAGCTCCATCAGTGTGTATGTGTAGGTTAATAAAGCTCCATCAATGTGTACTGTATGTGTAGGTTAATAAAGCTCCAGCAGTGTGTACTGTATGTGTAGGTTAATAAAGCTCCATCAGTGTGTACTGTATGTGTAGGTTAATAAAGCTCCATCAGTGTGTACTGTATGTGTAGGTTAATAAAGCTCCAGCAGTGTGTACTGTATGTGTAGGTTAATAAAGCTCCATCAGTGTGTACTGTATGTCTAGGTTAATAAAGCTCCATCAGTGTGTACTGTATGTGTAGGTTAATAAAGCTCCAGCAGTGTGTACTGTATGTGTAGGTTAATAAAGCTCCATCAGTGTGTACTGTATGTGTAGGTTAATAAAGCTACAGCAGTGTGTACTGTATGTGTAGGTTAATAAAGCTCCAGCAGTGTGTACTGTATGTGTAGGTTAATAAAGCTCCAGCAGTGTGTATGTGTAGGTTAATAAAGCTCAAGCAGTGTGTACTGTATGTGTAGGTTAATATAGCTCCATCAGTGTGTACTGTATGGGTAGGTTAATAAAGCTCCATCAGTGTGTATGTGTAGGTTAATAAAGCTCCAGCAGTGTGTACTGTATGTGTAGGTTAATATAGCTCCATCAGTGTGTACTGTATGTGTAGGTTAATAAAGCTCCATCAGTGTGTATGTGTAGGTTAATAAAGCTCCATCAGTGTGTACTGTATGTGTAGGTTAATAAAGCTCCATCAGTGTGTATGTGTAGGTTAATAAAGCTCAAGCAGTGTGTACTGTATGTGTAGGTTAATATAGCTCCATCAGTGTGTACTGTATGGGTAGGTTAATAAAGCTCCATCAGTGTGTATGTGTAGGTTAATAAAGCTCCAGCAGTGTGTACTGTATGTGTAGGTTAATATAGCTCCATCAGTGTGTACTGTATGTGTAGGTTAATAAAGCTCCATCAGTGTGTATGTGTAGGTTAATAAAGCTCCATCAGTGTGTATGTGTAGGTTAATAAAGCTCCATCAGTGTGTATGTGTAGGTTAATAAAGCTCCATCAGTGTGTATGTGTAGGTTAATAAAGCTCCATCAGTGTGTATGTGTAGGTTAATAAAGCTCCATCAGTGTGTACTGTATGTGTAGGTTAATAAAGCTCCAGCAGTGTGTACTGTATGTGTAGGTTAATATAGCTCCATCAGTGTGTACTGTATGTGTAGGTTAATAAAGCTCAAGCAGTGTGTACTGTATGTGTAGGTTAATAAAGCTACAGCAGTGTGTACTGTATGTGTAGGTTAATAAAGCTCCATCAGTGTGTATGTGTAGGTTAATAAAGCTCCAGCAGTGTGTACTGTATGTGTAGGTTAATAAAGCTCCATCAGTGTGTACTGTATGGGTAGGTTAATAAAGCTCCATCAGTGTGTATGTGTAGGTTAATAAAGCTCCAGCAGTGTGTACTGTATGTGTAGGTTAATAAAGCTCCATCAGTGTGTATGTGTAGGTTAATAAAGCTCCAGCAGTGTGTACTGTATGTGTAGGTTAATAAAGCTCCAGCAGTGTGTACTGTATGTGTAGGTTAATAAAGCTCCATCAGTGTGTATGTGTAGGTAATAAAGCTCCATCAGTGTGTATGTGTAGGTTAATAAAGCTCCATCAGTGTGTACTGTATGTGTAGGTTAATAAAGCTCCAGCAGTGTGTACTGTATGTGTAGGTTAATAAAGCTCCATCAGTGTGTATGTGTAGGTTAATAAAGCTCCATCGGTGTGTACTGTATGTGTAGGTTAATAAAGCTCCAGCAGTGTGTATGTGTAGGTTAATAAAGCTCCATCAGTGTGTACTGTATGTATAGGTTAATAAAGCTCCAGCAGTGTGTACTGTATGTGTAGGTTAATAAAGCTCCATCAGTGTGTACTGTATGTGTAGGTTAATAAAGCTCCATCAGTGTGTACTGTATGTGTAGGTTAATAAAGCTCCATCAGTGTGTATGTGTAGGTTAATAAAGCTCCATCAGTGTGTACTGTATGTGTAGGTTAATAAAGCTCCATCAGTGTGTATGTCTAGGTTAATAAAGCTCCATCAATGTGTACTGTATGTGTAGGTTAATAAAGCTCCAGCAGTGTGTACTGTATGTGTAGGTTAATAAAGCTCCATCAGTGTGTACTGTATGTGTAGGTTAATAAAGCTCCAGCAGTGTGTACTGTATGTGTAGGTTAATAAAGCTCCATCAGTGTGTACTGTATGTCTAGGTTAATAAAGCTCCATCAGTGTGTACTGTATGTGTAGGTTAATAAAGCTCCAGCAGTGTGTACTGTATGTGTAGGTTAATAAAGCTCCATCAGTGTGTACTGTATGTGTAGGTTAATAAAGCTACAGCAGTGTGTACTGTATGTGTAGGTTAATAAAGCTCCAGCAGTGTATACTGTATGTGTAGGTTAATAAAGCTCCAGCAGTGTGTACTGTATGTGTAGGTTAATAAAGCTCCATCAGTGTGTACTGTATGTGTAGGTTAATAAAGCTCCAGCAGTGTGTACTGTATGTGTAGGTTAATAAAGCTACAGCAGTGTGTACTGTATGTGTAGGTTAATAAAGCTCCATCAGTGTGTACTGTATGTCTAGGTTAATAAAGCTACAGCAGTGTGTACTGTATGTGTAGGTTAATAAAGCTCCAGCAGTGTGTACTGTATGTGTAGGTTAATAAAGCTCCATCAGTGTGTACTGTATGTGTAGGTTAATAATGCTACAGCAGTGTGTACTGTATGTGTAGGTAAATAAAGCTCCAGCAGTGTGTACTGTATGTGTAGGTTAATAAAGCTCCAGCAGTGTGTACTGTATGTGTAGGTTAATAAAGCTCCATCAGTGTGTACTGTATGTGTAGGTTAATAAAGCTCCAGCAGTGTGTACTGTATGTGTAGGTTAATAAAGCTACAGCAGTGTGTACTGTATGTGTAGGTTAATAAAGCTCCATCAGTGTGTACTGTATGTGTAGGTTAATAAAGCTACAGCAGTGTGTACTGTATGTGTAGGTTAATAAAGCTCCAGCAGTGTGTACTGTATGTGTAGGTTAATAAAGCTCCAGCAGTGTGTACTGTATGTGTAGGTTAATAAAGCTCCATCAGTGTGTACAGTATGTGTAGGTTAATAAAGCTCCATCAGTGTGTACTGTATGTGTAGGTTAATAAAGCTCCATCAGTGTGTATGTGTAGGTTAATAAAGCTCCATCAGTGTGTATGTGTAGTTTATTAAAGCTCCATCAGTGTGTACTGTATGTGTAGGTTAATAAAGCTCCATCAGTGTGTACTGTATGTGTAGGTTAATAAAGCTCCATCAGTGTGTACTGTATGTGTAGGTTAATAAAGCTCCAGCAGTGTGTACTGTATGTGTAGGTTAATAAAGCTCCAGCAGTGTGTATGTGTAGGTTAATAAAGCTACAGCAGTGTGTATGTGTAGGTTAATAAAGCTCCAGCAGTGTGTACTGTATGTGTAGGTTAATAAAGCTCCATCAGTGTGTATGTGTAGGTTAATAAAGCTCCATCAGTGTGTACTGTATGTGTAGGTTAATAAAGCTCCATCAGTGTGTATGTGTAGGTTAATAAAGCTCAAGCAGTGTGTACTGTATGTGTAGGTTAATATTGCTCCATCAGTGTGTACTGTATGGGTAGGTTAATAAAGCTCCATCAGTGTGTATGTGTAGGTTAATAAAGCTCCATCAGTGTGTACTGTATGTGTAGGTTAATATAGCTCCATCAGTGTGTACTGTATGTGTAGGTTAATAAAGCTCCATCAGTGTGTATGTGTAGGTTAATAAAGCTCCAGCAGTGTGTACTGTATGTGTAGGTTAATAAAGCTCCAGCAGTGTGTACTGTATGTGTAGGTTAATAAAGCTCCAGCAGTGTGTATGTGTAGGTTAATAAAGCTCCATCAGTGTGTATGTGTAGGTTAATAAAGCTCCATCAGTGTGTACTGTATGTGTAGGTTAATAAAGCTCCATCAGTGTGTACTGTATGGGTAGGTTAATAAAGCTCCATCAGTGTGTATGTGTAGGTTAATAAAGCTCAAGCAGTGTGTACTGTATGGGTAGGTTAATAAAGCTCCATCAGTGTGTATGTGTAGGTTAATAAAGCTCCAGCAGTGTGTACTGTATGTGTAGGTTAATAAAGCTCCAGCAGTGTGTACTGTATGTGTAGGTTAATAAAGCTCCATCAGTGTGTATGTGTAGGTTAATAAAGCTCCATCAGTGTGTATGTGTAGGTTAATAAAGCTCCATCAGTGTGTACTGTATGTGTAGGTTAATAAAGCTCCATCAGTGTGTATGTGTAGGTTAATAAAGCTCCATCAGTGTGTATGTGTAGGTAATAAAGCTCCATCAGTGTGTATGTGTAGGTTAATAAAGCTCCATCAGTGTGTACTGTATGTGTAGGTTAATAAAGCTCCAGCAGTGTGTATGTGTAGGTTAATAAAGCTCCATCGGGGTGTACTGTATGTGTAGGTTAATAAAGCTCCATCAGTGTGTACTGTATGTGTAGGTTAATAAAGCTCCATCAGTGTGTACTGTATGTGTAGGTTAATAAAGCTCCAGCAGTGTGTACTGTATGTGTAGGTTAATAAAGCTCCATCAGTGTGTACTGTATGTGTAGGTTAATAAAGCTCCATCAGTGTGTACTGTATGTGTAGGTTAATAAAGCTCCAGCAGTGTGTATGTGTAGGTTAATAAAGCTCCATCAGTGTGTACTGTATGTGTAGGTTAATAAAGCTCCATCAGTGTGTATGTGTAGGTTAATAAAGCTCCATCAATGTGTACTGTATGTGTAGGTTAATAAAGCTCCAGCAGTGTGTACTGTATGTGTAGGTTAATAAAGCTCCATCAGTGTGTACTGTATGTGTAGGTTAATAAAGCTCCATCAGTGTGTACTGTATGTGTAGGTTAATAAAGCTCCAGCAGTGTGTACTGTATGTGTAGGTTAATAAAGCTCCATCAGTGTGTACTGTATGTCTAGGTTAATAAAGCTCCATCAGTGTGTACTGTATGTGTAGGTTAATAAAGCTCCAGCAGTGTGTACTGTATGTGTAGGTTAATAAAGCTACAGCAGTGTGTACTGTATGTGTAGGTTAATAAAGCTCCAGCAGTGTATACTGTATGTGTAGGTTAATAAAGCTCCAGCAGTGTGTACTGTATGTGTAGGTTAATAAAGCTCCATCAGTGTGTACTGTATGTGTAGGTTAATAAAGCTCCAGCAGTGTGTACTGTATGTGTAGGTTAATAAAGCTACAGCAGTGTGTACTGTATGTGTAGGTTAATAAAGCTCCATCAGTGTGTACTGTATGTCTAGGTTAATAAAGCTACAGCAGTGTGTACTGTATGTGTAGGTTAATAAAGCTCCAGCAGTGTGTACTGTATGTGTAGGTTAATAAAGCTCCATCAGTGTGTACTGTATGTGTAGGTTAATAATGCTACAGCAGTGTGTACTGTATGTGTAGGTAAATAAAGCTCCAGCAGTGTGTACTATATGTGTAGGTTAATAAAGCTCCAGCAGTGTGTACTGTATGTGTAGGTTAATAAAGCTCCATCAGTGTGTACTGTATGTGTAGGTTAATAAAGCTCCAGCAGTGTGTACTGTATGTGTAGGTTAATAAAGCTACAGCAGTGTGTACTGTATGTGTAGGTTAATAAAGCTCCATCAGTGTGTACTGTATGTGTAGGTTAATAAAGCTACAGCAGTGTGTACTGTATGTGTAGGTTAATAAAGCTCCATCAGTGTGTACTGTATGTGTAGGTTAATAAAGCTCCAGCAGTGTGTACTGTATGTGTAGGTTAATAAAGCTCCATCAGTGTGTACAGTATGTGTAGGTTAATAAAGCTCCATCAGTGTGTACTGTATGTGTAGGTTAATAAAGCTCCATCAGTGTGTATGTGTAGGTTAATAAAGCTCCATCAGTGTGTATGTGTAGTTTATTAAAGCTCCATCAGTGTGTACTGTATGTGTAGGTTAATAAAGCTCCATCAGTGTGTACTGTATGTGTAGGTTAATAAAGCTCCATCAGTGTGTACTGTATGTGTAGGTTAATAAAGCTCCAGCAGTGTGTACTGTATGTGTAGGTTAATAAAGCTCCAGCAGTGTGTATGTGTAGGTTAATAAAGCTACAGCAGTGTGTATGTGTAGGTTAATAAAGCTCCAGCAGTGTGTACTGTATGTGTAGGTTAATAAAGCTCCATCAGTGTGTATGTGTAGGTTAATAAAGCTCCATCAGTGTGTACTGTATGTGTAGGTTAATAAAGCTCCATCAGTGTGTATGTGTAGGTTAATAAAGCTCAAGCAGTGTGTACTGTATGTGTAGGTTAATATTGCTCCATCAGTGTGTACTGTATGGGTAGGTTAATAAAGCTCCATCAGTGTGTATGTGTAGGTTAATAAAGCTCCATCAGTGTGTACTGTATGTGTAGGTTAATATAGCTCCATCAGTGTGTACTGTATGTGTAGGTTAATAAAGCTCCATCAGTGTGTATGTGTAGGTTAATAAAGCTCCAGCAGTGTGTACTGTATGTGTAGGTTAATAAAGCTCCAGCAGTGTGTACTGTATGTGTAGGTTAATAAAGCTCCAGCAGTGTGTATGTGTAGGTTAATAAAGCTCCATCAGTGTGTATGTGTAGGTTAATAAAGCTCCATCAGTGTGTACTGTATGTGTAGGTTAATAAAGCTCCATCAGTGTGTACTGTATGGGTAGGTTAATAAAGCTCCATCAGTGTGTATGTGTAGGTTAATAAAGCTCAAGCAGTGTGTACTGTATGGGTAGGTTAATAAAGCTCCATCAGTGTGTATGTGTAGGTTAATAAAGCTCCAGCAGTGTGTACTGTATGTGTAGGTTAATAAAGCTCCAGCAGTGTGTACTGTATGTGTAGGTTAATAAAGCTCCATCAGTGTGTATGTGTAGGTTAATAAAGCTCCATCAGTGTGTATGTGTAGGTTAATAAAGCTCCATCAGTGTGTACTGTATGTGTAGGTTAATAAAGCTCCATCAGTGTGTATGTGTAGGTTAATAAAGCTCCATCAGTGTGTATGTGTAGGTAATAAAGCTCCATCAGTGTGTATGTGTAGGTTAATAAAGCTCCATCAGTGTGTACTGTATGTGTAGGTTAATAAAGCTCCAGCAGTGTGTATGTGTAGGTTAATAAAGCTCCATCGGGGTGTACTGTATGTGTAGGTTAATAAAGCTCCATCAGTGTGTACTGTATGTGTAGGTTAATAAAGCTCCATCAGTGTGTACTGTATGTGTAGGTTAATAAAGCTCCAGCAGTGTGTACTGTATGTGTAGGTTAATAAAGCTCCATCAGTGTGTACTGTATGTGTAGGTTAATAAAGCTCCATCAGTGTGTACTGTATGTGTAGGTTAATAAAGCTCCATCAGTGTGTATGTGTAGGTTAATAAAGCTCCATCAGTGTGTACTGTATGTGTAGGTTAATAAAGCTCCATCAGTGTGTATGTGTAGGTTAATAAAGCTCCATCAATGTGTACTGTATGTGTAGGTTAATAAAGCTCCAGCAGTGTGTACTGTATGTGTAGGTTAATAAAGCTCCATCAGTGTGTACTGTATGTGTAGGTTAATAAAGCTCCATCAGTGTGTACTGTATGTGTAGGTTAATAAAGCTCCAGCAGTGTGTACTGTATGTGTAGGTTAATAAAGCTCCATCAGTGTGTACTGTATGTCTAGGTTAATAAAGCTCCATCAGTGTGTACTGTATGTGTAGGTTAATAAAGCTCCAGCAGTGTGTACTGTATGTGTAGGTTAATAAAGCTCCATCAGTGTGTACTGTATGTGTAGGTTAATAAAGCTACAGCAGTGTGTACTGTATGTGTAGGTTAATAAAGCTCCAGCAGTGTGTACTGTATGTGTAGGTTAATAAAGCTCCAGCAGTGTGTACTGTATGTGTAGGTTAATAAAGCTCCATCAGTGTGTAAGTGTAGGTTAATAAAGCTCCATCAGTGTGTACTGTATGTGTAGGTTAATAAAGCTCCATCAGTGTGTATGTGTAGTTTAATAAAGCTCCATCAGTGTGTACTGTATGTGTAGGTTAATAAAGCTCCATCAGTGTGTATGTGTAGGTTAATAAAGCTCCATCAGTGTGTACTGTATGTGTAGGTTAATAAAGCTCCATCAGTGTGTATGTGTAGGTTAATAAAGCTCAAGCAGTGTGTACTGTATGTGTAGGTTAATATAGCTCCATCAGTGTGTACTGTATGGGTAGGTTAATAAAGCTCCATCAGTGTGTATGTGTAGGTTAATAAAGCTCCAGCAGTGTGTACTGTATGTGTAGGTTAATATAGCTCCATCAGTGTGTACTGTATGTGTAGGTTAATAAAGCTCAAGCAGTGTGTACTGTATGTGTAGGTTAATAAAGCTACAGCAGTGTGTACTGTATGTGTAGGTTAATAAAGCTCCATCAGTGTGTATGTGTAGGTTAATAAAGCTCCAGCAGTGTGTACTGTATGTGTAGGTTAATAAAGCTCCATCAGTGTGTATGTGTAGGTTAATAAAGCTCCAGCAGTGTGTACTGTATGTGTAGGTTAATAAAGCTCCAGCAGTGTGTACTGTATGTGTAGGTTAATAAAGCTCCATCAGTGTGTATGTGTAGGTTAATGAAGCTCCATCAGTGTGTATGTGTAGGTTAATAAAGCTCCATCAGT
>NC_048565.1:35983875-36088875 GCF_013265735.2 Oncorhynchus mykiss
GACGTCACTTGCTCTGAGACCTTGAAGTAATGGTTCCCCTTGCTCTGCAAGGGCCACAGCTTTTGTGGAGCGATGGGTAACGATGCTTCGAGGGTGACTGTTGTCTGTGTGCAGAGCGTCCCTGGTTCGTGCCCAGGTCAGGGCGATGGGACGGACTTAAAGTCTATACTGTTACACTAGGTAAAGCTCCGCCTTATCTCAGCTCACTGGTCACGATAACAACATCCACCCGTAGCACGCGCTCCTGCAGGTATATCACATTGGTCATCCAACACCTCTTTTGGCTGCCTTTCCTTCCAGTTCTCTGCTGCCAGTGGCTGGATCTAATTGCAAAAATCTCTGAAGCTGGAGACTTATATTTCCCTCACTAACTTTAAACATCAGCTATCTGAGCAGCTAACCGATCGCTGCAGCTGTACATAGTCCATCTGTAAATAGCCCACCCAATCTACCTACCTCATCCCCATATTGTTTTTATTTACTTTTCTGCTCTTATGCACACCAGTATCTCCACTTGCACATCATCATCTGCTCATTTATCACTCCAGTGTTAATCTGCTAAATTGTAATTACTTCTCTACTATGGCCTATTTATTGCATACCTCCTCACGCCATTTGCACACACACTGTATATATACTTTTTTTTCTAATGTGTTATTGACTGTACGCTTGTTTATACCATGTGTAACTCTGTGTTGTTCTTTGTGTCGCACTGCTTTGCTTTATCTTGGCCAGGTCGCAGTTGTAAATGAGAACTACTAGCTTACCTGGTTAAATAAAGGTGACATTTTAAAATTTAAAAAAATAAAGTGTTTTGTTGTTGTGCACTCTCCTCAAACAATAGCATGGCATTTTTTTCTCTCACTGTAATAGCTACTGTAAATTGGACACTGCAGTTACATTAACAAGAATGTAAGCTTTCTGCCCATACCAGACATGTCTATGTCCTGGAAAGTTGGCTGTTACTTACAACGTCATTCTAGTCACATTACCGTACGGTAGCAACAACCGTCCCGGTGTAGGGACACCGATCCCGTAAAGGTTAATTGGCTTCAATGCACTGAGTCTTCACCAATGAGAGGCTTTGAAGCCAGGGGTTGGTCAAATTGACAGTCTTCAGAAAAGCAGTCCTCCACAGGAATTAATGGCATTTTACAGTATTTCATTTAAAGGACAAAATTACATGTATTTTTGTTGTTGTAGTGGGGACAGTAACATTAGTACTTACAAAAAATGATACTTTAAGGAAAATGTTTTGATATATTTTTTATTCAAAGTAAATAATATAGCCAGTGCAAATTATTTGTCAACACATGAAGTTTGCAAGCGGGCCCCATTCTGTTCTCTTATATACGCAACGAGGCATGGCTTAACTTGAGTACTGAATTAGGCCTGCTTGCAAACTTCATGTGTTGACAAATATTTAGATAATTTTGCACTTCTAGCTAGCTATATTACCTATGGCTGTACCGTCTTTTGGGGCATGGTCACATTAAGCCATGCCTCACTGTGTTTGGAGACTTCCCTGTACGGTTTACCTTTACCTAGTAACCAAGATTACATGTTGGCTAACTAAATTAATTCAGGGAAAATTCAAGAGGAAATCCCTTGAAAAGGGGGTAGCTGCCTCCCAATATGGCGACCGGAGTATGGACAAGTAGGTATGTTGAAAATAATGTAGTGGGCATGTGGAAATTAGTGGGTGTGTCAAAAGTGCTCTGCTATAAGTTAGAGTTAGACAGTCTTGAGTGAGCTGTGTTTTTTTCTTCCGTTTCTTACCACACAACTACCATATATTGAGATACCTATCTATGCTTTGAAAATGATGCCTGAAAAATGCTAATATCAGACCCATGTCTTGAATGGGATTTGTGCCACAAATGCTAAAAGCTTAGCATTTGGAAACAGTGCCAGCCACTGCCAGGAAAACTAAATGAAAGCATGGATTGCTGTCATACCTTGTACATATGCCACGTTCACGTGTTAGTCAGAACTTGGACATTTAAGACTTGCTAACTGGTTGAACGTGGCACGTGTATAAATGAAATTGTATTAGTCGCATGTGCCGAATACAACAGGTGAAATGCTTATTTACGAGCCCCTAACCAACAATGCAGTTTAAAAAAAACTAATACGGATAGATCTACACTGTTGGCGTGAAGAAAAGATGCAGGAAAAGGGGCCACAGATCAGGCAGCCTTCTGAGAATCCGTAGGCGAGCGAGTTAACTCCCACTGCCATCCGTTCTTGCTAACGTGCAATCATTGAAAAATTAAATTGATGACCTACAATTAAGATTATTCTACCAACGGGACATCAAAAACTGTAAAATCTTATGTTTCACTGAGACGTGGCTGAACAACGATACGGACAATATAGAGCTAGCGGAATTTTCCATGCACCGGCAGAACAGAGATGCTACATCTGGTAAGACGATGGGTGGGGTTGTGTGTCTATTTATCAATAACAGCTGGGGCGCGATGTCTAATATTAAAGAAGTCTCGAGATATTGTTCGCCTGAGGTAGAGTACCTTATGATAATCAATAGACCACACTATCTACCAAGAGAGTTTTCATCTATGTTATTCGTAGCATTCTATTTACGACCACAGAACGAAGCTGGCACTAAGACCGCTCTCAACCAACTCTATAAAGCCAGAAGCAAAAAAGAAAATGCTCACCCAGAAGCGGCGCTCCTAGTGGCCGGAGACTTTAATGCAGGCAAACTTAAATCATTTTTACCAAATTTGCAAACAGAGAAAAAAAATCCTAGACCACCTTTACTCCACACACAGAAATGTGTGTGTGTATCCACATCGATGGAACAGTAGTGGAGAGGGTAGTACATCACCAACGAACTATCATGGTCCAAACACACCAAGACAGTCGTGAAGACGGCACGACAAAACCTTTTCCCTCTCAGTTGACTAAGATGCACCATCGAGAGCATCCTGACCGGTTGCATCACTGCCTGTTATGTTATGGCAACTGTTCGGCATCTGACCGTAAGGCACTACAGAGGGTATTGCGAACAGCCCAGTAAATCACAGGGGCCAAGCTTCCTGCCATCCAGGACCTATACAATAGGTAGTGTCAGAGAAAGGCCCATAAAATTGTCAGAGACTCCAGTCACCCAAGTTATAGACTGTTTTCTCTGCTACCGCACGGCAAGCGGTAGCGGAGCGCCAAGTCTAGGACCAAATGGCTCCTCCGCGGCTTCTATCCCCAAGCCATAAGACTGCTGAACAATTAATAAAATCGCCACCGGACAATTTACATTGACCCCCCCACATCCCTTTTTGTACACTACTGGTACTCGCTGTTTATCTATGCATAGTCACTTCACCCCCACCTACATGTACAAATTACCTCAACTAACCTGTCCCCCGCACACTGACTCCGTACCGGTGCCCCCTGTCTATACATTATTCTTATTGTGTTACTTTTTATTATTACTTTTTATTTTTGTCTACTTGGTAAATATTTTCATAACTCTTCTTGAACTGCACTGTTGGTTAACGTCTCTGGGATCGTTCGGGACGCTAGCGCCCCACCTCGCCAACAGCCAGTTAAAGTGCAGGGCACCAAATTCAAAACAACAGAAATCTCATAATTAAAATTCCTCAACCATACAAGTATTTTACACCATTTTAAAGATACACTTCTCGTTAATCCAACTACAGTGTCCGATTTCAAAAAGGCTTTTCGGCGAAAGCAGAACATATCATTTTATATTAGGTCAGCAACTAGTCACAGAAAGCATTCAGTACATGTATGTTTTGTGTAACGGCATTCTTCCTCCTCTTCTGAGGAGGAGTAGCGAGAAGGATCGGAGGACCAATGCGCAGCGTGGTAAGTGTCCATAACGTTTATTTTAAGACATAAACTGAACACTATGAAATACAAAACAATAAACGTGAACATGAACGAAACCGAAACAGTACCGCAACAAACACTCACACGGAAACAAACCTCCCAACATAGAAAAACACACATAGACTGCCCACCCAACTCACGCCCTGACCAACTAAAACAAAGACAAAACAAAGGAACTAAGGTCAGGACGTGACATTTTGTTTGATCAAGTTCAGATTTATATCCAAAAACCTCAGTTTACATTGGCGCCATGTTCAGAAATGCCTCCAAAACATCTGGAGAAATTGCAGAGAGCCACAACGAATAACAGAAATACTCATCATAAACTTTGATGAAAGACACATGTTTTACATAGAATTAAAGATAAACTTGTTCTTAATGCAACTGCTGTGTCAGATTTCAAAAAAGCTTTACGGCAAAAGCATAATATTCAATCATCTGAGAACAGCGTTCAGCCACAAATGCAAGCCATACAGTTACCCGCCAAGTTGTGGAGTCAACAAAAGTCAGAAATAGCATTATAAATCTTCACTTACCTTTGCTGATCTTCGTCGGAATGCACTCCCACAATACATTTTTGTTTTGTTCGATTACGTCCATATTTATGTCCAAATACCTCCATTTTGTTTAGTTCACTATTCCAAAGGCACAATGCGCGAGTGCAAAATCCAGACGAAAAGTCAAGAGTTCCATTACAGTTTGTAGAAACATGTCAAACGATGTTTACAATCCATCCTTAGGGTCTTTTTATAATAAATCTTCAATAATATTCCGACCGGACAATAGCGTATTCATTACAGAGGAAAAAAGAAGGAACGGCGCGCCCGCGTGACCGCTCAGTAAACAACTAATTGGCCTCAGCCTAGTCCACTTGTTGAAACAGCTCTTATTCAAGCCCCTTCCACAATAGAAGCCTCAAACAACTTTCTAAAGACTGTTGACCTCTGCTGGAAGCCTTGGGAAGTGCAATCTGGCCCCATAGACACAGCATATTGGATAGGCAATCACTTAAATGAAACTACAAACCTCAAATTTTTAAGGGCTTGTAAGTAAGCATTTCACGGTAAAGTCTACACTTGTAGTATTTGGCGCATGTGACAAAGTTTGATTTGATTAGATTTTGATTTGATAACAACCGAGATTAGCAGCAGTGTAAAAGGAAGGGGGGGCAATACAAATGGTCTGGGAAGTCATTTGATTAGGTGTTCAGGAGTCTTATGGCTTGGGGGTAGATCTACAACCAGTTACACTATACAACACTAAACAATACATTAATCGCACAATAACGGTGACAAACGGTGCCCACAAACTGTTACGGTCTACAGAAAGCTATCCCAACAGCAGTCCCAGCATTTTACCACTGCTACACCTGGCTGTCAGCGGAGCCTTGTCTGGCACTGAAACAGTTAATTCAGTCTCATTTACTGTCTTTAAAAAAAAACATAGCTGATATGGCTGACTTGCTTAAACAGATGTGGTTTCTATTGACAATTGAGATGTACAAACTATGGCATAAGGGGACGACAAGCGGATAAGAGGATATTCTTAATTCCGATTAAGACATTAATGAGCGAGCTAGGCTGGACGTAACAGTCAATATAACTACTTGTTTAGCACTTTTAAAATGTACAGCGACAGAATTCAGAAAATGGGCTGTTCTTACAGTGCTAGCTGTCCCAGACCTATTATTTGACCATGCTGGTCATTTATGAACATTTGAACATATTGGCCATGTTCTGTTATAATCTCCACCCGGCACAGACAGAAGAGGACTGGCCACCCCTCATAGCCTGGTTCCTCTCTAGGTTTCTTCCTAGGTTTTGGCCTTTCTAGGGAGTTTTTCCTAGCCAACGTGCTTCAACACCTGCATTGCTTGCTGTTTAGGGTTTTAGGCTGGGTTTCTGTACAGCACTTTGAGATATCAGCTGATGTACAAAGGGCTATATAAATACATTTGATTTGATTTGATTTGAAGAAGAGTTGGACAACATTCCTCAGGACACAATCAACCGCCTCATCAAAACTAACCGAAGGAGATGTGTCACGCTGCATGAGGCAAATGGTCACATCTGATACTGACTGGTTTTCTGATC
Source organism: Oncorhynchus mykiss (assembly GCF_013265735.2). Classification (NCBI taxonomy): domain Eukaryota; kingdom Metazoa; phylum Chordata; class Actinopteri; order Salmoniformes; family Salmonidae; genus Oncorhynchus; species Oncorhynchus mykiss. The sequence continues at coordinate 35,989,845 of NC_048565.1, forward strand.
CACGCATCTACCTTGTTTTTAAAGGTATCTGTGAATTTATTTCAGTTGACTGATTCCCTTATGAACTGTAAGTCGGTTGCATTTATATTTTTATTCAGTGTATTTGTTAAATGTACAGTGCAGTTGGAAAGCATTAAGACCCATTGACTTTTTGCATATTTTGTTACGTTACAGCCTTATTCTAAAATTGATTACATGTTTTTTTCATCAATCTACACACAATAGCCCATAATGACAAAGCAAAAACAGGTTTTTAGAGTTTTTTGCTAATTTATTAAAGAACTGACATATCACATTTACTGAAGTATTCAGACCCTTTACTCAGTACTTTGTTAAAGCACCTTTGGCAGTGATTCCAGCCTCAAGTCTTCTTGTGTATGACTCTACAAGCTTGGCACACATATATTTGGGGAGTTTACGCCATTCTTCTCTGCAGATCCTCTCAAGCTCTGTCAGGTTGGATGGGGAGGGTTGCTGCACGGCTATTTTCAGGTCTCTCCAGAGATGTTAGATCGGGTTGAAGTCCGGGCTCTGGCTGGGTCACTCAAGGACATTCAGAGACATGTCCCAAAGCCACTCATGGTTTGTCTTGGCTTTGTGCTTAGGGTTGTTGTCCTGTTTGAAGGTGAACCTTCTCCCCAGTCTGTGTTCCTGAGCGCTCTACAGTAGGTTTTCATCAAGAATCTCAGTACTCTGTTTATCTTTCCCTCGATCCTGACTACTCCCTCAGTCCCTGCTGCTGAAAAACATCATGATGCTGCCACCAACTTGCTTCACTGTAGGGATGGTGCCATGTTACCTCCAGACGTGACGCTTGGCATTCAGGCCAAAGAGTTCAATCTTGATTTCATCAGACCAAAGAATCTTGTTTCTCATGGTCTGGGAGTCTTTAGGTGCCTTTTGACGAACTCCAAGCGGGCTGTCTTGTGCGTTTTTACTGAGGAGTGGCTTCCGTCTGGCAACTCTACCATAAAGGCCTGATTGGTGGAGTGCTGCAGAGATGGGAGAACCTTCCAGAAGGACAACCATCTCCACAGAGGAACTCTAGAGCTCTGTCAGAGTGACCATTCTCTCCGATTGCACAGTTTTGCCGTGCGGCCAGTTCTAGAAAGAGTCTTAGTGGTTCCAAACATCTTCCATTTAAGAATGATTGAGGCCACTGTGTTCTTGGGGAACTTCAATGCGGCACAACATTTTTTGGTAACCTTCCACAGATCTGTGCCTCGACACCATCCTGTCTCGGAGCTCTACGACAATTCCTTCAACCTCATGGCTTGGTTTTTGCTCTGACATGCACTGTCAACTGTGGGACCTTACATAGACAGATGTGTGCCTTTCCAGCCGTATTTAGCACTGACTGAAGTTTATTTTGTGCTTTATCCGGGTAGGCGGAAAGTAGAGCATTGCAGTAGTCTAACCTAGAAGTAACAACAGCATGGATTAATTTTTCATTTTTGGACAGAAAGTTTCTTATTTTTGCAATGTTACGTAGATGGAAAAAAAGCTGTCCTTGAAACAGTCTTGATATGTTCTTCAAAAGAGAGATCAGGGTCCAGAGTAACGCCGAGGTCCTTTACAGTTTTATTTGAGACAACTGTACAACCATTAAGATTAATTGTCAGATTCAACAGAAGATCTCTTTGTTTCTTGGGACCTAGAACAAGCATCTCTGTTTTGTCTGAGTTTAAAAGTAGAACGTTTGCAGCCATCCACTTCCTTATGTCTGAAACACAGGCTTCGAGCGAGGGCAATTTTGGGGCTTCACCATGTTTCATTGAAATGTACAGCTGTGTGTCATCCGCATAGCAGTGAAAGTTAACATTATGTTTTCGAATGACATCCAAGAGGTAAAATATATAGTGAAAACAATAGTGGTCCTAAAACGGAACCTTGAGGAACACCAAAATGTACAGTTGATTTGTCAGAGGACAAACCATTCACAGAGACAAACTGATATCTTTCTGACAGATAAGATCTAAACCAGGCCAGAACTTGTCCGTGTAGACCAATTTGGGTTTCCAATCTCTCCAAAAGAATGTGGTGATCGATGGTATCAAAAGCAGCACTAAGGTCAAGGAGCACAAGGACAGATGCAGAGCCTCGGTCTGATGCCATTAAAAGGTAATTTACCACCTTTACAAGTGCAGTCTCAGTGCTATGATAGGGTCTAAAACCAGACTGAAGCATTTCGTATACATTGTTTGTCTTCAGGAAGGCAGTGAGTTGCTGCGCAACATCCTTTTCTAAAATTTTTGAGAGGAATGGAAGATTCGATATAGGCCGATAGTTTTTTATATTTTCTGGGTCAAGGTTTGGCTTTTTCAAGAGAGGCTTTATTACTGCCACTTTTAGTGAGTTTGGTACACATCCGGTGGATAGAGAGCCGTTTATTATGTTCAACATAGGAGGGCCAAGCACAGGAAGCAGCTCTTTCAGTAGTTTAATTGGAATAGGGTCCAGTATGCAGCTTGAAGGTTTAGAGGCCATGATTATTTTTATCATTGTGTCAAGCGATATAGTACTAAAACACTTGAGTGTCTCTCTTGATCGTAGGTCTTGGCAGAGTTGTGCAGACTCAGGACAACTGAGCTTTGAAGGAATACGCAGATTTAAAGAGGAGTCCGTAATTTGCTTTCTAATAATCATGATCTTTTCCTCAAAGAAGTTATTGAATTTATTACTGCTGAAGTGAAAGCCATCCTCTCTTGGGGAATGCTGCTTTTTAGTTAGCTTTGCGACAGTATCAAAAAGGAATTTCGGATTGTTCTTATTTTCCTCAATTAAGTTGGAAAAATAGGATGATCTAGCAGCAGTAAGGGCTCTTCAATATTGCACGGTACTGTCTTTCCAAGCTAGTCGGAAGACTTCCAGTTTGGTGTGGCGCCATTTCCGTTCCAATTTTCTGGATGCTTGCTTCAGAGCTCGGATATTTTCTGTATACCAGGGAGCTAGTTTCTTATTAGAAATGTTTTTAGTTTTTAGGGGTGCAACTGCATCTAGGGTATTGCGCAAGGTTAAATTGAGTTCCTCAGTTAGGTGGTTAACTGACTTTTTTTTTTCAAGGAATCTTTGTGTTGTCTGTGAATTTATAGCATGACTTTTGATGATCCTTCTTTGGGGTCTCAGCAGATTATTTGTTGCAATTGCAAACGTAATAAAATGGTGGTCCGATAGTCCAGGATTATGAGGAAAAACATTAAGATCCACAACATTTATTCCATGGGTGTCACACCCTGACCATAGTTTGCTTTGTATGTTTCTATGTTTTGTTTGGTCAGGGTGTGATCTGAGTGGGCATTCTATGTTGGATGTCTTGTTTGTCTGTTTCTGTGTTTGGGCCTGATATGGTTCTCAATCAGAGGCAGGTGTTAGTCATTGTCTCTGATTGGGAACCATATTTAGGTAGCCTGTTTGGTGTTGGGTTTTGTGGGTGATTGTTCCTGTCTTTGTTACACCAGATAGGGCTGTTTTCGGTTTTTCACGTTTCTTGTGTTTGTATAGTGTTCATTTAGCATCTTCATTAAAGATGTATCAAAATAACCACGCTGCATTTTGGTCCGCCTCTCCTTCAACAGAAGAAAGCCGTGACAATGGGACAAAACTAGGTTCAGAGTATGACTGTGACAGTGAGTAGGTCCAGAGACATGTTGGATGAAACCCACTGAGTCGATTATGGCTCCGAAAGCCTTTTGGAGTGGGTCTGTGGACTTTTCCATGTGAATATTAAAGTCACCAAAAATTTGAATATTATCTGCTATGACTACAAGGTCCAAGAGGAATTCAGGGAACTCAATGAGGAACGCTGTATATGGCCCAGGAGGCCTGTAAACAGTAGCTATAAAAAGTGATTGAGTAGGCTGCATAGATTTCGTGAATAGAAGCTCAAAAGACGAAAACGTAATTTTTGTTTTTGTAAATTGAAATGTGCTATTGTAAATGTCAGCAACACCTCCGTCTTTGGGGGATGCACGGGGGATATGGTCACTAGTGTAGCCAGGAGGTGAGGCCTCATTTAACACAGTAAATTCATCAGGCTTAAGCCATGTTTCAGTCAGGCCAATCACATCAAGATTATGATCAGTGATTATTTCATTGACTATAATTGCCTTTGAAGTAAGGGATCTAACATTAAGTAGCCCTATTTTGAGATGTGAGGTATCACGTTCTCTTTCAATAATGACAGGAATGGAGAAGGTCTTTATCCTAGTGAGATTGCTAAGGCGAACACCTCCATGTTTAGTTTTGCCCAACCTAGGTCGAGGCACAGACGGTCTCAATGGGGATAGCTGAGCTGACTACACTGACTGTGCTAGTGGCAGACTCCACTATGCTGGCAGGCTGGCTAACAGCCTGCTGCCTGGCCTGCACCCTATTTCATTGTGGAGCTAGAGGAGTTAGAGCCCTGTCTATGTTGGTAGATAAAATGAGAGCACCCCTCCAGCTAGGATGGAGACCGTCACTCCTCAGAAGGTCAGGCTTGGTCCTGTTTGTGGGTGAGTCCCAGAAAGAGGGCCAATTATCTACAAATTTTATCTTTTGGGAGGGGCAGAAAACAGTTTTCAACCAGCGATTGAGTTGTGAGACTCTGCTGTAGAGCTCATCACTCCCCCTAACTGGGAGGGGGCCAGAGACAATTACTCGATGCCGACACATCTTTCTAGCTGATTTACACACTGAAGCTATGTGATCTTGGTGATCTCTGACTGTTTCATCCTAACATTGTTGGTGCCGACGTGGATAACAATATCTCTATACTCTCTACACTCACCAGTTTTAGCTTTAGCCTGCACCATCTTCAGATTAGCCTTAACGTCGGTAGCCCTGCCCCCTGGTAAACAGTGTATGATCGCTGGATGATTTGTTTTAAGTCTAATACTGCGGGTAATGGAGTCGCCAATGACTAGAGTTTTCAATTTGTCAGAGCTAATGGTGGGAAGCTTCGGCGTCTCAGACCCCATAACGGGAGGAGTAGAGACAAGAGAAGGCTCAGCCTCTGACTCCGACTCGTTGCTTAATGGGGTTGCTTAATGGTTGCTTAATGGGGAAAACCGGTTGAAAGTTTCTGTCGGCTGAATGAGCGACACCGGTTGAGCATTCCTACAGCATTTCCCTCCAGAAACTGTGAAAAAGTTGTCCGGCTGCTGGGACCGTGTGAGGGGATTTATACTAACGTTACTATCTGTACTTACTGGTGGCACAGACGCTGTTTCATTCTTTCCTACACTGAAATGACCCTTTCCTAACGATTGCGTCTGAAGCTGGGCTTGTAGCACAGCTATCCTCGCCGTAAGGTGATCGTTCTCCTGTATATTATGAATACAGCGACTGCAATTAGAAGGCATCATGTTAATGTTACTACTTAGCTTCGGCTGTTGGAGGTCCTGAGGTCCTGACGTAAGGTTGGCAACAAAACGCACAGCAACACGTAAACAAGTCTGCAAGTTGTGACTTCGCACAATCATTGAAGATTGTTGTTGCTGGATATTGGCAGGAACTGGGAACACGATGACGCACACATCGATCCAGAGCATCACAAACATGCTCAATGGGTGACATGTCTGGTGAGTATGCACGCCATGGAAGATCTGGGACATTTTCAGCTTCCAGGAATTGTGTACAGATCCTTGCGACATGGAGCTGTAAAGTATCAAGCTGTAACAGGTGATGGCGTTGGGTGAATGGCACGACAATGGGTCTCAGGATTTTGTATCTCTGTGCATTGAAACTGCCATAGGTAAAATTTAATTGTATTCATTGTCCGTAGCTTATTCCTGCCAAACCATAACCTCACCGCCATCATGGGGCACTCTGCTCAACGTTGACATCAGCAAACCGCTCGCCCACTAACCGCTCTGCCATCTGCTCAGTACAGTTGAAACCTGGATTCATCCATGAAGAGCACACTTCTCCAGAGTGCCAGTGGCCATCAAAGGTGAGCATTTGCCCACTGAAGTCTGTTACGACGCCAAAACGCAGTCAGGCCAAGGCCTTGGTGAGGATGACGAGTATGCAGATGACCTTCCCTGAGACGGTTTCTGCAGAAATGATTTTGGTTGTGCAAACCCACAGCTTCATCAGCTGTCCGGGTGGCTCGTTTCAGACAATCCCCCAGGTGAAGAAGCCTGATGCAATGTTCCTGAGCTAACGTTTACTGTGCCTTGCAAAAGTATTCATCTCCCTTGGTGTTTTTCCTATTTTGTTGCATTACAACCTGTAATTTAAATAATGTTTATTTGGATTTCATGTAGTGGACATACTAATAGCCCAAATTAAGGTGGGCATTGGGGACTATGTCATTAGGGGCATCCAAACTGCTAGAGTCACCTACATAGTTTCCAAAGCCACTGGATGTAGGAAGCTGGACCCCGGTCTGGAGGTCATGTCTTTGGGCTTCTGAGTCCGATTAATTGGGACTTTGTTCTGCTGCTCAGAAACTGAATGACCAGAGGACTGGTAGTTTGTTGACTTGGGAAATAAGATTGATTGGCTAGGGGGTTTGATCTTTTGGTCGCTTACATAGCTACCAGTTTTGTAAGGACCACCTTGTCCAGTGCAAGAGTGGGAAGGTTTCTGTACATTAGGGGCATAGCCAGTATGGGATGCTTTGCTTGACCACTGGACATTGGGGACTTGATCACCCTGAGCATTATAACTGATAGAGACAGCTGCATAGCTTCCAAAGCTAGAGTCGGCATTATGAAAACTACATGGTTTGTAGGCTACATTTTTGGTTCCTTGTTCAATGGGGATTTGCTGGCGCTGCTCAGAGACGGATGGAGACATCTTCCTGGGACCTGGCTGGTAGCTTGTGGGCTTGGGAAATTGGATAGCTGGATTAACTTTTGAGGTACTTACATAGTCACTACTGCTAGGAGAGCCTTGAACAGAGAAATATCTAGACAGGGAAGTTTTCTGCACAATAGGGACATGACCAGTTTGTGCAGATTTGTAGAATTCAGATGGAGAAGTCTTCCCATGACCCAGGGGATAAGGGAATGGGATGAATGGGCGAGGGGAGGGGGGCTGAGTCTTGGGGCACTCTGGTAGCCACCACTCTTGGAAGACAAGACTTGTCCATCCTGGCCAGAGGAAGAACTGGAAGGGGAAGGCCTTTGTACAGTATGGGCATAGCCAGTTTTTTACACTTTGAACGGCTTCTTGACATTAGGGACTTGTTCAGTCTGGGCCGCAAAATTAGCACCACTATCGTTTCCAAAGGTTGAGCCAGCATTAGCAAGGCTTCCATAGGTATTTGAAACAGATTCCCCTGCAGGGACTTTGTTAGAATGATACCAGGGTATAGGATCAGGGCATTTACGGCCATAATAACCACTGTGAGAATCTGGATCTTGGGTATAGATGAGAGGATCAGGGACAGATGTCCTTGCACTGGGGCTTTGGAGAGGCTAATGGGGCTGTAGGATTATGGTTGTGACCCATTAATTCTGGTTGGATCCAGTATGGACTGGCTCTCTCAAACCCCAGGTTGAACTGTAGCCATTTTGGGCATGCCTTTGATCAATAGGGACGGTTTTGGATATTTGGCTTGTCAGCTGAATGCCAGGGACTTGTTCATTGTTGTCAAAGATTGTTTGGAAAGGTCTATATGGCTTAAGGAAGCTGTTCCTCAGACTTCACAAATTGTTTTAAATCATGAATGGTTGCAAAACTGACATCCTTGACAATGCTGCTCAGTGCTGGCCTCTCATGCAAAGGGTTGTAGGGAGGTTGGACATCCTTACCAGTGCTAGCATATTCAGGCTCTTGAACAAAGGTGTCGGACGGAGCTGAGAAACTCATTGGGCTCGTGCCCTGTGGAGTTTCCGGTCTGGGCAGATCCAGAATGGCTAGAAACATTATTGTGATAAACGCTGGAGTGACTGGGGTAGTTAGCCTGCTCCACGGTTTCACTTGGCTCATATTCGTTTGGGACAGTTCCACCCTTGGTGAGGCTTAATCCGCTTGGCATAGGTTTTGGTTTAGTTGGAGTGGACACAAGTTGGGTGTACTGCCCAGGCTCCTGGGATTGGGGGACTGGTTCTCTCTGTACAGAGACAAAGCTGGGGGCTGGTTTCTCTCCACTGAACTGGTAGCTCATGCCAGCAGAGCTAGAGTCCGAACCAGACCTTGGGAAGCCTCCAGAGTTCAGGAGGCCTGAGGCATCTCCATACGGGGCAGGCACATCTCCATAAATGTTGGACTCAATGTTACTGAAAGGATATTCACGCAGAACAGGGTTTCCTGAGGACAAACAAGGTGTAAAGTTTAGCCCAGTGGTGTCAAACTCATTCCATGGATGACTGAGTGTCTGCAGGTTTTTGGTTTTTCCTTTCAATTAAGACCTAAACAACCAAGTGAGGGGAGTGCCTTACTGGTTAGCGACCTTAATTATTCCATCAAGTACAAGGGGGAAGAGAACCCGCAGACAATCATCACTCCGTGGAATGATTTTCACACATGGTTTAATATTATTAAGGTTGCTGTACTATTCTGGTCAATGCAAATGGGACAGCGTCTGCAGAATTCACACCTTTTGGGGCAGGTAAACGGTTAGCACTGTCAAACAATAGAAAACAAATCCAGATGGCCCTGTAAAACATTGGAATTAGAAATAGGCCACCATAAACCACTTTACCAACTTACAAACAAACAGAAAACAATTAATTCAGCAATTGAACTTACCTGAAAGTGAGCTCAGGAGCCATAGCAGTCTTCTGATACGCCACCACACTAGAAACTCCCAGCAGCTATGGAGTGAGATACCAGCCCAGTAGAACATCCCTGTGAGAGCCTTTCTGCCTTAACTGGGAGAGTGCTGGGGTCATGTATTCATTAGTGTACACCGGAGCAAAATGTTTAATTTCGTAGAGGAAACGTTTTGCAACAAAAACTAAAGTTCCTATTGCATAAATTCAGGTAGGCCCCTCCCCGTTTTGTTCAGTTCGATTCCATTTGTTATATACCTCTGGGGTGCATTCAGTTCAATTCAGTGGTTACTACGTTGTGTGACGGTTTGAACTGAATGACACGTTTCCCGCACCACTCTTCAGCAACCTTTGAGGTACATTTGCTATCGTTTTGTCTGTGTAGCCTGATCGATAACTGTGACCATTTGAAATCACAAAACTCATGCAGCACACACCACACAATCTCCCTCTGGGCCATCATGATCACACTGTTCTTCAACTGGTTGTTCAGTACAGAACTTTTCTTTTGAATTCAACGTTACACAACGTTTTGTCATACTGCTCTCTGGCTGGCTGATTACACAGCTGATAATGTGACCCAGGCCCACAGAAATGTGTAGCCATTAGATAAGTGGGTCCCATGTTGAATAGAACACCACTCTTCCAATTGATTAGTCCATTCCAAAGTAAATCATCAGCTTAGACATCAATATGGCTGCCGGTACACAGGCAGCCCAATTCTGATGGTTTTTCCACTAATTGGTCTTTTGACCAATCACATTCAGAGCTGATGTGATTGGTCAAAAGATTGGTTGCAAAACTTTTCTTAAACGGAAGTAAATGGAACAGAAAGCGGAGGGACCTACATGATCTTGTCCAAAATAAACTCTGGTTTTGCTCTGTTTCCGTCCCGGTAAACCGTTTCCGAAATGAATACACCCTTGGATTTCCTTTCACTGCCTAATGTTTCAGGTAGCACAGGCCCTGGGAGGCTGATATTATTGTCCAGTGTCACTGACTGCTAGTGATGGGAAACTGAGGCTTTCTAAAGGCTTCGGCACTTTCACCAAAATGTGCTGAAAACCAGTTAAATACTCTGAGCTTCATTATCTGTTCACAATGCACAGTAGTGACATATGCTGATCAGCAATATAGCAGCATCTGATTATCAGAAGTGAAAAATATTTGCCACTGTTTTTGTCAAAACTCCATAGCCAAAAATCAATCAGTAGGGATCTCAGGTTCGCATTTTACATAATTCTTCCCTTTTTTGCCTTCAAGTTTACAATATAAAAAAACTATATATTGCATTATTTTGGATGTTTAAGACAGAAGCTTATCAAATCAAAACAAATTTTATTAGTCACATGTGCCAAATACAACAGGTTTCACCTTACAGTGAAATGCTTACTTACGAGCCCCTAACCAACAATGCAGTTTAAAAGAATTACAGATAAGAATACAAAATAAAAGTAACAAGTAATTAAAGAGCAGCAGTAAAACAACAATAGCGAGACTATATACAGGGGGGTACCGGCACAGAGTCAATGTGTGGGGGCACCGGTTAGTTGAGGTAATAAAGTACATGTAGGTAGAGTTATTAAAGTGACTATGCATAGATGATAACAACAGAGAGTAGCAGCTGTGTAAAAGAGAGGGGGGGGGGGGGGGTTAATGCAAATAGTCTGGGTACCATTTGATTAGGTGTTCAGGAGTCTTATGGCTTGGGGTTAGAAGCTATTTAGAAGCCTCATGGTCCTAGACTTGGCTCTCTGTTACCGCTTGCCATGCGGTAGCAGAGAGAACAGTCTATGACTAGGGTGGCTGGAGTCTTTGATCATTTTTAGGGCCTTCCCCTGATATATTATTGATGAGCTTTGAGGGCACTATGTTGTTGAACGCTAAGATGTAGTCAAGGAATAGCATTCTCACATAGGTGTTAATTTTGTCCATGTGGGAAAGGGCAGTGTGGAGTGCAATAGAGATGGCATCATCTGTGGATCTGTTAGGGCGATATACAAATTGAGTGGTTCTAGAGTTTCTGGGTTAATGGTGTTGATGTGAGCTATGACCAGCCTTTCAAAGCACTGTAGTCAAATGTCTGTAGTCATTTAGGCAGGTTACCTTAGTGTTGTTGAGCACAGGCACTATGGTCTGCTTAAAACATGTTGGTATTACAGACTCGGACAGGGAGAGGTTGAAAACGTTAGTGAAGACACTTGCCAGTTAGTCAGCGCATGCTCGCAGTACACGTCCTGGTAATCCGTCTGGCCCTGTGGCCTTGTGAATGTTGAATGAATGACCTGTTTAAAGGTCTTACTCACATTGGCTGCGGAGAGTGTGATCACACAGTCTCCCAGAACAGCTGGTGCTCTCATGCATGTTTCAGTGCTATTTTCCTCAAAGCAAGCATAGAAGTAGTTTTGCTCGTCTGGTAGGCTCGTGTCACTGGGCAGCTCTCGGCTGTGCTTCCCTTTGTAGTCTGTAATGGTTTGCAAACCCTGCCACATCCGACGAGCGTCAGAGCCGGTGTAGGACGATTTGATCTTAGTCCTGTATTGACGCTTTGCCTGTTTGATGGTTCGTACGAGGGCATAGCGGGATTTCTTATAACCTTCCGGGTTAGAGTCCCGCTCCTTGAAAGCAGCAACTCTGGCCTTAAGCTCTGTGCGGATGTTGCCTGTAATCCATGGCTTCTGGGTGTGGTATGTACGTACAGTCACTGTGGGGACGACGTCATCGATGCACTTATTGATGAAGCCAATGAGTGATGTGGTGTACTCCTCAATGCCATCGGAGGAGTCCCGGAAACATATTACAGTCTGTGCTAACAAAACAGTCATGTAGCTTAGTATCTGCTTCATCTGACCACGTTTTCATTGATCTAGTCACGGGTGCTTCTTGCTTTAATTTTTGCTTTTAAGCAGGAGTCAGGAGGATAGAATTATGGTCAGATTTGCCAAATGGAGGGTGAAGAGAGCATTGTATGCATCCCTGTATGTGGAGTAAAGGTAGTCCAGAGCTTTTTCATTCTGGTTGCACATTTAACTTGCTGATAGAAATTTTGTAAAACTGATTATAGTTTCCCTGCATTAATGTCCCCGGCTACTAGGAGTGTCACCTCTGGGTGAGCGTTTTCTTGTTTGCTTATGGCGGAATACAGCTCATTCAATGTTGTCTTAGTGCCAGCCTCTGACTATGGTGGTATGTATGTAAACAGCTACAAAAAATATAGATAAACTCTCTAGGTAAATAGTGTGGTCTACAGCTTATCATGGGATACTCTACTTCAGGCGAGAAATAGCTCAAGACTTCCTTAGATATCGTGCACCAGATGTTATTTACAAAAATACATAGTCCGCCGACCCTTGTCTTACCAGACGTCGCTGTTCTATCCTTCCGGTGCAGCGTATAACCATTTGTATGTTGATAGTATCGTCGTTCAGCCACGACTCCGTGAAGCATAAGATATAACAATTTTGAATGTCCCGTTGGTAGTTTAATCTTCTGCGTGGGTCATCTATTTTATTCTCCAGAGATTGCACATTTGCTCGCAGAATGGAAGGAAGTGGGGGTTTATTAGATTGTCTACGAATTCTCAGAAGGCAGCCCGCCCTCCGGCCTTTTTTTCTCCACCTCCACTTCACGCAAATCACGGGGATCTGGGCCTGTTCCCGAGAAAGCAGTATATCGTTTGCGTCAGGCTCGTCAGACTCGTTAAAGGAAAAGAAGGATTTTGCCAGTCCGTGGTGAGTAATCGCAGTCCTGATGTCCAGAATTTATTTTTGGTCATAAGAGACTGTAGCAGCAACATTATGTACAAAATAAGTTTAAAAAATAAGTTTAAAATGTTTCATTAAAACCGTTATTTTGATGAACTTATTCATAGTATTTCATCCTTCAACAAGATATAGTCCCAACACAAATCTCGGGTTGCTACCCAAGCCGGCTGGTCGTTTGTTCTATCGGTTCAGTTGCCAGAGACGTGACACAGATGTTCTGTATCTATGGAAGCAACCCAGACATACGTTCTAAATGTTCCATTGCCATACTGGGTGGCAACCTTCTTATCCCTTGCTTGCTAGCTAGTCAACTATGGCTAACTTACAGTCACATCAAACAGTGCAGCCAGAAAAACAACAAAGTAGCTGCATTAGCTTTTGTTCAAGCTGTTTTCTAGTGACATTTATTTGGATACATCCATAACAATGAGCTAATGAGGTGACTGACGTAGAAAATGTGCTCTCTTGTCAAGACACTGTTGTTCAGAGGAGCTAGCCAACAATACAGCTAACACAATCACTTCAAAGTGAAGCTGAAAAGACTGCAAACTAGCTGCACTTTGTTTCGTTTGACCTCTTTTCAATGTACATTTCTTTATATATATATATATATATATATATATCCACATAAATTATGCCAGCTGATTCCTGATTTCGACTGGCTGAGAAACACTGCCTGCCTGTCTGTCTCGTTATGACTCCCGACACATTCATTACTATAAGACAGCTAGAGATCAAATTTGAATTTTGAAACAATGCTGCAAATGTTGGAGAGACAGACAGCAAGGTTTATACAAATCTCTGCTAATAAATGTTAGTCTAAAATAAATGTGAGATCATTTCTAGCTGATTTTTATAGTAGAGATCAAGTTTATAAATTGCCTGGCTGGGCTGATGAGACAGTCGATTGCACAGTCAGATGGAACAGAGTAAATAGGCATTTCAACATCATAGATTTAGGTGGTGTAAACTTGTGAAATAGACAACGGCTGGAATGAGCTTTTAACCAATCAGCATTCAGGATTAGAGCAACCTGTTCTATAAAATTCCCTACTCTACTTGCTGCTATCTGTCAGGTGAAACGTTTTGTCCAACATTCTAACTATATGTGTAATGATGGTGTCCAGTAAAGGTCAGTGTTTGAAAGCAGCTTGGAATTGAAGAGAGCGCCGGGACCACCGAAATCAGTGGGGTCTCGCATTTTGCAACACACGGTTCAAAAAGCACATGATCAAATGAGGCTTCGGACGTCATTGATGATGTATCTCTGATAAAGTGATACATGCATCGGCTCACTGCTTCGAAGTTAACTGCTTAGTGATTTCGACGCATTTCTCGGAGCTCCGTTATCAAACGTAACATCACCACCGACTGCCTTTGTGCTATCTGAATAGCTGATTATCTGGGGCGAATAGCTCATTGAGGAGAGTTACACCTTTAAAGTGATGCTTTAAAAAAACTTTTTTAAAGTGCTGTATAGAATATTCAGAGACTTCTATTCAACAAGATAACTGAGGCACATAATGGTCTAATGAATGAAAATGCCCCTGGTTCATGTTTTACCCCGCTGATTGAATGAAAGTGTACAGGGGCAGTTTTACCTGCCTGCCTGCCAGCTCTAAAAAAATTATCTGGAATAAACGGAAGGATGCCACGGTGCTGACGCTGAATTTGGAGACTCGCACGCCGCAAGAGGAGGCAGAACTGTAGGCAACTACTAGTGATGGGCAACGGGCTTTCCGAAGCCTTTGGGGCTTTCACCAAATTGTACCGAAAAACGGTTAATTACTCTGAGCTTTTAACACTTTAGTGACATCTGCTGGTCAGTAATGAAAAGCATTGTTTGATATTCATATACAGTAGAAGTTTTTTAAACAATATTAATTAAATCTCTGAGGCGCAGTGGTTAGCCTCCTATTAGTTACCGTTATAGGTTCGCAACTTCCATTTTTTGTTGTGAATCCCGTTTTTTTGCGGTCAAAAACGGAATGTATTGCATTATTTAGGATAGACGCTTATACTTTACTAAATAAAATTAATTGTTTGAACAACAATTTGTAGAAAGTATGGTGTCGCAAAACAATTTTTAACTCTACCTGCTAAACTACCGTTCAGGTGACACTACATTAAATAATCCTAACTACATTGTAAATATGGTGTCAAGTAAAGGTCGGTGTTTCAAGAGCCACTTGGAATCGAAGAAAGCACCGGAACCACAGCAAAATCAGTGGGATTTCGTATTTTGCAAAATACTGATTCAAAAACCACGTGATCAAACAAAGCTTCAGACGTAATTTATAGGTGATGCTGTTACTTTGATTGCATGGAGTGGAAACAAACGTTTTTGGTGAAAACAGACCGATTTGCTAGTGCTAATCAATCAACCATCGCTAACGTTAGCTATCATAGCTAAGTTACATAGGAAGTTAATTAGCCACACATTCACCCAGCGACCAACAATGATGCCCATGGGCGTATTCAACTAACGTTAATGTCTTTATTACGTTATATTTGTCAGAAAGCTCATGTGAAGTCTGAGTAAAGTGTCAATAATTTGTTGCGCTGCATGTGTAATTTATGTAGACAGTAGTACCTTTCATTTACTGCATATTTGTATACTGTATAGCTGTACTTGCTTATGATTAATAGCATTATTAGGGTTTGTTTGATTAAAGTTCAAGAAGTTTTATTAGTCAGCTTTCATTCAGTGATGTCATCATGAGCAAGAGGAAGGGTGGCAGTGACATTCGTTTTGTTGAAAGTTTTTTTGGGACCTCAGAAAAGAAAAGTATGTTGAGAAAATGAGTACAAACAGATGATAAAAGTATACAGTAGCACAAGAGGAGTCAATGTTTCTTGATATAATAATCATTGCCATTCAGATCAGAAATGGTTAGTAATCCATTCCTGAACATCAGGGCAAGAAACACCACTTGTGCTTCTACACCTGCATTGCTTGCTGTTTGGGGTTTTAGGCTGGGTTTCTGTACAGCACTTTGAGATATCATCTGATGTACGAAGGGCTATATAAATAAATTTGATTTGATTTACTGATATTTATTTCATGGTCACTGGTGCATTCATAGTAAAGAGAAAGCATGAGGATGCTAACAGGGCAGGGAGAGCAGGTGACATGGAGGTGAGTGAGAAAAGGAGCAAATATTGATGACTGATCTGATATCTCTATGTTGGTGTTGTTCCTACGACATAATTAATGTTGGCACAACTGAGCTTAGTGGCTGGCACCTGTGTCTTAACCTGAGGTTAGGGTTAGGTCAAAGGGTGGGGCGCAAGGGAATATTCTGTCTTTGGACTGGGGTAACCAACTAACTACAGGTCAGTTGCAATGATGGTCCAGGAGAAACATTATGTCTTAGGAACAACACCAAGACGGAGATATCAGATCGTGCAAATATTGATGGTTAAGAGTCTTCTATCCGCAAGCCTACAAAGCGTTACACCAGTCAGGCTGTGGTCCATATCCATCCGGATGCCCAGTCTGTACAGAGCCCAATTCTACAACGCCTTGGACACAGTGAAAACTCAATTTAGAGGTTTGATCAAGCTGGATTCCACAAGCTGCAGCAGCTTGAAAATGTGCTGCTACGCGGAGACATGGACAAGGTGGTAGATGAGTATCCTGAATTTAATTCAAGACTACTGCAGGTGCAGCTGGCCATGTTTGGGGCTAATTACACATATCAAATGAGCTCGGCTGTTGCTAGCATTATTCAGGAAATGGAGCCAGAGGTCTCTTCAGTCAAGTGGAAGCTTTATTAAGGCTTCTGCTGGTCGTCCCTTCCTCCTCTGTAGAGGCTGAGAGGAGTTTTAGTGCCCTGAGGAGACATAAGACATGCCTTAGATCATCGATGAGTCAAACAAGGCTAAATAATGTGGCCATGTGTCACATGCACCTGGAGAAACTGGACAGACTGGACCTTTATTATACTTTAGTAATCCACAATTACCTGGTGATGTAATGTCATTATTAGATTTTTATCTTCCATTTTCCTACAGATACCTTGTAACTGGTGATTATTTCAAAACAATGACCTACAGTTACTGTGTAGGGCACTGCAAGGTTGGGTGACCAGGGCCACCTGGGACTGTCTCCTGTAGGAATTCAGGCGTGTGAAGGCTACCTATGTCCTTCATAACTTCATGAGGATGAACACAAGGTCCAGAAGAAGATCTGCAGCTCACCGCCGTGTGCCAGAGGAGAATTCTGGATGTTTCAAGGATGGTGTCCAACAACGCAGCAAGAGAGGCAATCTGTGTGCGGGAGATCTTCACCTCCTACTTCTTCAAAGAGGGTGCTGTTCCCTGGCAACACCATAGAATACACTATGCACAACCAAAGGCTCTTTTAAGACCCATCCACATTGCAATAAGAGTATTCTTCCATTTACTTAGCTATGTCAACTGCAGTTTCAATTCCCATTTTCTCTCCCTTTGATTTCTACTTCTCAGGTGAGGGTACTGTGTAGGTAAGGGTGTAATATATGTACAAAAACAAAACAGGTTATTTTAAGTCACCCATATTGAAAAAAATGTAGAACAATTAGACACCCTATAACCCACACCTACACACTCATGTATCAATCTGATTGTTGTGCAGTAAGCAGGCTCAGGTTTATAACTGTGGCTCCTTCCACCTTCAAAGAATATGCAAGAGGGCCAACCATGGAGAACAGTAAGACACTTCATTATTTCTATGCTATATATATTGTTTGTCCTCGTGTCTGCATGTTTTTCAGTATAAAGTACTCTGCAGCCACTTAGTGTGGACACCAGGTGAGGCCACAAGCACGTATTCCTGTTGAACACTGTCTCTTTAACTACCTTATTTTCTCAATAACAGTCTCTCTCCTTCACTTCATCCCGCTCTCCCCTTCTCCCTAAATCCTCTAGTTTATATCAGCTGTCGGTCACTTGGTCAGGTCAACAGGAAGTATTATTAAAGAGATGCTTTACATTGAAATAGAGTTGCAGTAGTCCCAGAGTTAATGATCCAAGGTCAGTTATGCATTTAACCTCCTGATGATTGATAACTGACAGTGTTAGAATAAAAAAATAAAAAACAAGGCTTAAACATCTCTCCATCTGTCTCTCGTCTGCAGGTATGTTTTTATATGTGAGAGAGGATGCCAACCCCCAGTCCTGTCATCGCCACCTCACCCGCTCTTAAAGATAACCTTTGGGTCGACTGGGAGCCCAAGGTTCATAGCTAGGTTCTGAACTAATATGTATACCAAACGTTTTAGGGTCCATACACAGATCAGCTACATAGCTAGCTACACATCCATAGGCATACAGGTTTTTTTTATTCTCCATTGTACAATAAGCAAGAAATTAGTTAACTAGCTACTTTATTTCACCTATCTGTATTGCATGGCAAATATCAGCAAGGCAAGCTTACACAATTGTACATTAAATGTGCAGTAAATGCTTTAGCTAGCTAGATTCTTTACATCCACTGTTTCACAAGACGACAGCCTGGTTTGTTGGTTGTTTCAGGAGTCCATACAGCCAGAACGACAATTTCATACTCATGTCACAACACCCATTACGCTAGCCAGCTAGCTGGCGAATGTTAGCCAGTCAAATTTTCGTAAATAAACTTTATGACAAAAAAATGCATAATCGTTTGTCTCTACATTAACTGACATATTCCTGTCAACTGTACTTTTTTTTGCATGATTCGTTATGGCGTTATAATCACTTACATTTGCTTCCATCCTAGTATTTTTGTCAGCCGTCTTTGCTAAAGAAAGTCTCCAGCCTTGGGTCGCACAGTGTCAAATTCGTCATGGGAGCCACTCGATATGATTGGTCACCGCTGCTGACTTTCCATACATTTGGGAAAAAGTTATTTTTCACCGCCTCCCACGCCACCTTTGCACCGCCCAAAGGACCCACGACCTCTCCGGTTCTCACCGCTTTCCCCCCCATTGAAATGAATGGGAAGTGGTGTTTCACCGCGCAGCATCTTGTGCTAATTGTACATGGGCCGTCATCACACACTATATGCATTCTATTTCCAGCGTTCGCGCACTTTATTTTATTTTATTTTGAATTGGGTTTATGTGGATGGAATGGCTCTCGTTCTCTGGATGATAGTGTCACTGGACCCATTTCTGAAAGCAGTTACCCCATAATAACAAGTACCCCTGTATGTTTTATGTCTGCTAGCAAAGGACATTTTTAGTGACCTTGTTTTTGATTTGTAGGGCCAGGGGTGTTGTAACCACAGGGAAACTAATCAGCAGTGGTTCATGTTTAGTGTGGGGGTATGCTAGGAAATGGGTCATATAAAATAAATGCGTACCTATAATAGTATTATACAGGACTGTTTTGTCTCTGGGACCATTCTGTAGGAATCTAGCAGTTACAGAGTAGCTATGGCACCAAGGCGTATTTCTTGGCAGAGATTACTATGCTTTTTAAAAAAAATCAAACATCTTGCCAAATAAATATTCCTGGGCCATGACTATGTTTGGGAAAGGAGCAGGGCTCCTAAATGCTTTGACAGTTTGTTCAGTATTTTTTTAAAGGCAAAATCTTAATATAATTGTGGGAAATAGCAAGAGGAATGTGGGCAGAGATTGTTCTGCTGTGTGCTCTCAAAATGAAATGGATTCAGATTGACTCACAATGGGAGTGCAAATGGCATAAACAGTATGGGTGAAAAGTTTGAGTAGACCTGCAGTAAATCAAGGCCTACAGACTAATGCCCCATTTTAAATAGAGCCATTTTTAGTTAACTAGGCAAGTCGGTTAAGAACAAATTCTTATTTACAATGACGGCCTACCAAGGAACAGTGGGTTAACTGCCAAGGAACAGGGGCAGAACGACAGATTTTTACCTTGTCAATTCGATCCAGCAACCTTTCGGGTTACTGGCCCAAAGCTCTAACCACTAGGCTACCTGCCGCCCCAAAAATATGTATTGAATGCTGGTCACCTCATATTCTGTTTTATATACTGTTGTTTACTCACTGTGTATGTATATATTGTATTCTAGATATAGCTCATCCTAATATACCTTTTTTCTTTCCCAAATTATATACGGTCTATACACACCACATTTATATTCTGGATTCTCACATATGCTAAATCCAATATATCTACTTGGATTGTTATTTCTTGTTTTTTGGGACAAAGCAGGATCGACAATATTGAACAAAGTTCAAGTTTACCATCTAATACAGAATTAATTTGAATGCTCTATAAAAAGGCAATGTGTTCAATGTGTCAGTCATTCCATCCTGGGGTAGTTTGTTAATTCAACCTGGTGACGTGGTATTTCTGCGGTCCTCTCAGATGTGCCGGTTCCATCTCCTCCTGCAGCTCCATAGATGTGACCCACAATTCTGGATCTGTCTGGCCGTATTCTGTCTGACTGTGCTCTGTCTGGCTGCAGGCTCTGTTGTAGGAGTGAACATAGTCCTCCACACTCTTTCCTCTGAGCTCAGGAGGGGAGTGGCACAGCAGGCCAGAGTGGGTCACCCCTGGGTGCAGACGTAGCCAGTACACCAGGTAGTGAATGCTGGAATATTAATTTATCTATTTATTTCATGGTTTATTTATGAGGGACAGGCCCATTTGAAACATTGACACATTGAATGATTCACGGTCAAATGCATTGTAGTAGTTCTACCCACCTGTAGTCACAGACCCAGGGGTTTCCCCCCAACCTTAGCAGGGACAGGAAATAGAGGTCTTCTAGAACACCATAGTGGAAGAAGTGCAGGTTGTTGTTGGAAAGGTCCAACTCATGGAGGTGGAGAAGGCCAGACAGGGAGGCTGAGAAGCAGAGAAGTGTGATTATCAAGGTCAAACTACACTTAAAAAAATATAAACGCAACCTGTAAAGTGTTGGTTCGATGTTTCATGAGCTGAAATAAAAAGATCCCAGAATTGTTCCATACACACAAAAAGCTTATTTCTCAAATTTTCTGCACAAATGTGTTTACATCCCTGTTAGTTGGCATTTCTCCTTTGCCAAGATAATCTACCCACCTGACAGGTGTGGCATATCAAGAAGCTGATTAAACAGCATGATCTTTACACAGGAGCACCTTGTGCTTAGGACAATAAAAGGCCACTCTAAAATGTGCAGTTTTGTCACACCACCCAATGCTACAGATATCTCTCCCAATGCTACAGATTTAAGGGAGAGTGCAATTGGCATGCTGACAGCAGGAATGTCCACCAGAGCTATTGCCAGAGAATTGAATGTTCATTCGTTTTAGAGAATTTGGCAGTACGTCAAACTGGCCTCAAAGCCACACGTGGTCTGCGGTTGTGTGTTCGCGAGCGGATTGCTGATGTCAACTTTGTGAACCGAGGGCCCCATGGTGGTGGTGGGGTTATGGTATGGGCCGGCATGTGCTATGGACAATGAACAAAATTTCATTTTATCGATGGCAATTTGCACAGAAATACCGTGACGAGATCATGAGGCCTAGTTATTTTAAGGTATCTGTGACCAACCGATGCCCATCTGTATTCCCAGTCAGGTGAAATGTATAAATTAGGGCCTAATCAATTTATTTCAATTGACTGATTTCCTTATTTGAACTGTAACTCAGTAAAATCTTCATTGTTGTATGTTGCGATTTATATTTCAATATATAAATTTATTTCAATATAATATTTTCTTCCCTTT
The DNA here is from genome assembly GCF_013265735.2 of Oncorhynchus mykiss. Taxonomy (NCBI): domain Eukaryota; kingdom Metazoa; phylum Chordata; class Actinopteri; order Salmoniformes; family Salmonidae; genus Oncorhynchus; species Oncorhynchus mykiss. Next base: position 36,010,985 of record NC_048565.1, read on the forward strand.
TTTAAGCACTTCCAAGACTTCTGTGGATTCAAACAGAATTAGTTATTTGGCAATGCAAAATGCTTCAAACCTCCCATGTGTTATTCATCTGCTGATGGGATACACAACTGTGTTTATAGGTTTCTTCTGGATATCACAGTGAATAGTAAACATATGGTTTTCATTTATCCATGATCTGGTTAAGGAATATTCTACCTGTCTGACTCCCACTCATAACAGGTTGATATTATAATTAGGCTTTCTATTTCTTTGCCCCTTTCTCACTATCTCCCTCTCTCTCACTTACACACTCACGTACACACACACCTGTGTCCATGTCCTCCAAGTTGTTGTCGCTGAGATTGAGTGACCTTAGGCTTCTGGCCTCCACAAAGTCTCTGGCCTTCAGGCGCCGGAGGGAATTTTGGGACAGGTCCATGTGAACCATGTCCCCTGGGATGTCTGCAGGTACCTCCGCCAGATCTAGAGACCGAGAGGGGAATAGGGGAGATAACAGAGAGAGTTTATGGGTGATAGTCATTCTCTGTCGCAATTTTTTTTTTTTTGTTTTAGATATTAGCGCACTGTTGGAGCTATAAACACAAGTATTTCGCTACACCCGCAAAAACATCTGCTACACGTGTATGTGACCAATAAAATGTGATTTGATTTGAATCTGATTTGGCATATAGATCGCTGATCTCTTATAACGAGAGAGAGGAAAATATACTTCAGTATTCCATAGTAACATCTGACAAAAATATCTAAAGACACTGAGGCAGCAGACTGAAAATTAATATGTGTCATTCTCAAAACTTTTGGCCACGACTGTATATAAAACCGTGGGATTAAGTCAAAGAGAGTGATAGAGACTGAAAAATAGGACACCTGCCAGCCGTGATCTCCCTCTCTCCAGCTCTGTCTCTAATTGTATGAATCGTCAGAGGAATGGGGGTTTGTCATTCCTGTGGTGTGACATGGTCTAGTAAGATTTTCACAAAGATACGTGTTCTCTGACATACAACATGGAGTGATTTCTTTCATCTGTCCTGTTGTGTTCGTAGCACGGGTTCTAAGTACTAAACATACATACGCAGATACACATGTACCAGGCATGGCCATAGTGTCTAACCATGAACCCACGTCAAGACATAGCTCTTTTCGTCACTTCCTGTTGAATGAGGGAGAGCTCGGTTTGTTGTTTTGGAAAGTGTATTGGAAAGTTTATTAGTAGCTTGCTAACATTTTAGTTTGGATCCAGCGAAGCAGTTGGCATCAGTTGCTGGGACTGCTACTCTCTGTCCAGTGATCCTGCCGACCAAGGCCGGGTCTGAGGAGCTATTTGACAAAGCAGCTAGCCTAGCTGCTAGCTAACTGCCTATCAAGCTAGCGGGGTTCTTGAGGGCTTGAACGCAGCCCGTGACGCGGTTAGCCATTGTGGCTGGGACCGTGGATTGTCCCGGGTTTGTGGCTGTCTAGATCCCTGTTGTTTTCAGTCTTTCCTGTGACCTTCTCTGTCTGGAACTGCGATGAGTAACAACGTAACCTACATTGCTAGCTACCATGACAAACACCAAAGCCAACAGGAGTACTGTTGAGGACAGTGGTGTCTCTCTATCACAGGTGAAGGATCTTTTAAACGATCAAAAAGAGTTCTACAAGCAGTTGTCATATTACCAAAAAAATGGCTTCATGTGTTTTGTCCAAATACTGGTGGATTCAACTAATAAAATAATGGACGACCTGACCAGAGAGGTCCAGGACCTAAAGAACAGCTTTTATTTTATTTTAATTTCCTTTTAATTCACCTTTATTTAACCAGGTAGGCCAGTTGAGAACACGTTCTCATTTACAACTGCAACCTGGCCAAGATAAAGCAAAGCAGTGCGACAAAAACAAACGTACAGTCAATAACACACTAGAAAAATATATGTACAGTGTGTGCAAATGTAGAAGAGTAGGGAGGTAAGGCAATAAATATGACAGAGGTGAAATAATAATTTAGCATTAACACTGGGGTGATAGATACTGGGGGTGCAAAAGAGCAAGAGGATAAATAACAACATGGGGATGAGGTCGTTGGGTGTGCTATTTACAGATTGGCTGTGTACAGGGTAAGCTCGGTAAGCTGGTCTGACAGCTGATGCTTAAAGTTAGAGAGTGAGATATAAGACTCCAACTTCAGTGATTTTTGCAATTCGTTCCAGTCATTGGCAGCAGAGAACTGGAAGGAAAGGTGGCCAAAGGAAGTGTTGGCTTGGGGATGACCAGTGAAATATACCTGCTACAGGTAGTATATGGGGCTTTGGTAACAAAACGGATGGCACTGTGATAGGCTACGTCCAGTTTGTTGAGTAGAGTGTTGGAGGCTATTTTGTAAATGACCACCGAAGTCAAGTATCGGTAGGATAGTCAGCTTTACAAGGGTATGTTTGGCAGGATGAGTGAAGGAGGCTTTGTTGCAAAATAGGAAGCCGGTTCTAGATTTAATTTTGGATTGGAGATGCTTAATGTGAGTCTGGAAGAAGAGTTTACAGTCTAACCAGATACCTAGGTATTTGTAGTTGTCCACATATTCTAAGTCAGAATCGTCCAGAGTAGTGATGCTAGTCGGGCGGGCGGGTGTGGGCAACAATCGGTTGAAGAGCATGCATTTAGTTTTACTAGCATTTAAAAGCAGTTGGAGGCCACGGAAGGAGTGTTGTATGGCATTGAAGCTCGTTTGGAGGTTTGTTAACACAGTGTCCAAAGAAGGGCCAGATGTATACAGAATGGTGTCGTTTGTGTAGAGGTGGATCAGACAATCACCAGCAGCAAGAGCGACATCATTGATATGTACAGAGAAAAGAGTTGGTCCGAGAATTGAACCCTGTGGCACCCCCATAGAGACTCCCAGAGGTCCGGACAACAGGCCTTCCGATTTGACACACTGAACTCTGTCTGATAAGTAGTTAGTGAACCAGGCGAGGCAGTAATTTGAGAAACCAAGGCTATTGAGTCTTCCGATAAGAATGTGGTGATTGACAGAGTCGAAAGCATTGCCCGGGTCGATGAAGACAGCTGCACAGTACTGTCTTTTATCGATGGTGGTTATGATATCGTTTAGGACCTTGAGAGTGGCTGAGGAGCACCCATGACCAGCTCGGAAACCAGATTCCATAGTGGAGAAGGTACGGAGGGATTCGAAATGGTCGGTGATCTTTTTTTTAACTTGGCTTTCAAAGATTTTAGAAAGGCAGGGCAGGATGGATATAGGTCTATAACAGTTTGGGTCTAGAGTGTCTCCCCCTTTTGAAGAGGGGGATAACCGCTGCAGCTTTCCAATCTTTGGGGATCTCATACGAGAGGTTGAACAGGCTAGGAATAGGGGTTGCAACAATTTCGGCGGATAATTTTAGAAAGAGAGGGTCCAGATTGTCTAGCCCAGCTGATTTGTAGGGATCCAGATTTTGCAGCTCTTTCAGAACATCAGCTGTCTGGATTTGGGTGAAGGAGAAGCAGGGGGTGCTGAGCTGTTGGCTGGGGTAGTGGTAGCCAGGTGGAAAGCATGGCTAGCCATAGAAAAATGCTTATTGAAATTCTTGATTATCATAGATTTATCGGTGGTGACAGTCTTTCCTAGCCTCAGTGCAGTGGGCAGCTGGGAGGAGGTGCTCTTATTCTCCATGGACTTTAGTGTCCCAAAACTTTTGGGAATTTGTGCTATCGGAAGCAAATTTCTGTTTGAAAAAGCTAGCCTTAGCTTTCCTAACTGACTGAGTATATTGGTTCCAGACTTCCCTGAAAAGTTGAATATCGCGGGGGCTGTTCGATGCTAATGCAGAACGCTACAGGATGTTTTTGCGCTGGTAAGGGCAGTCAAGTCTGGGGTGAACCAAGGGCTATATCTGTTCTTAGTTCTACATTTTTTGAAAGGGGCATGCTTATTTAAGATGGCGAGGAAAGCACGTTTAAAAAGCAACCAAGCATCCTCTGCTGACGGGATGAGGTCAATATCCTTCCAGGATACCCGGGCCGGGTCGATTAAAAAGGCCTGCTCGCTGAAGTGGTTTAGGCAGCGTTTGACAGTGATGAGGGGTGGTCGTTTGACCGCGGACCCATCACGTACACAGGCAATGAGGCAGTGATCGCTGAGATCCTGGTTGAAGACAGTAGAGGTGTATTTAGAGGGCAAGTTGGTCAGGATGATATCTAAGAGGGTGCCCATGGTTACAGATTTAGGGTTGTACCTGGTAGGTTCCTTCATCATTTGTGTGAGATTGAGGGTGTCTAGCTTAGATTGTAGGACAGCCGGGGTGTTAAGCATATCCCAGTTTAGGTCACCTAACAGTACAAACTCTGAAGATAGATGGGGGGCAATCAATTCACATATGGTGTCCAGGGCACAGCTGGGGGCTGAAAGGTGTCTATAACAAGCAGCAACAGTGAGAGACTTGTTTCTAGAAAGGCGGATTTTTAAAATTAGAAGCTTGAATTGTTTGGGCACAGATCTGGATAGTATGACAGCCTGCAGAATTCTATCTCTGTAGTAGATTGCAACTCCGCCCCCTTAGGCGGTTTTATCTGTCACGCCCTGATCTGTTTAACATGTCCTTGTGATTGTCTCTACCCCCTCCAGGTGTTGCTTATTTTCCCTGGTGAATTTATCCCTGTGTTTCCTATCTCTCTGTGTCAGTTCGTCTTGTATGTTCAAGTCAACCAGCGTCTTTCTCCCGTGCGCCTGCTGTTCTACTCTCTTTACTAGTCTTCCCAGTTTTGACCTCGGCCTGGTTTTCTGGACTCCATACCCACCTGCCTGACCATTCTGCCTGCCCTGACATCGAGCCTGCCTGCCATTCTGTACCTCTTGAACTCTGAACTGGTTTTGACCTTTTGCCTGTCCACAACCATTCTGTTGCCTACCCATTTTGGATTGTTAATAAACATCTTGGACAAATCATCTGCCTCCTATGTCCGCATCTGTGTCTCGCCTTGTGCCCTTATACTATCTTGTTGGAAGATGTTATAGTTAGCGATGGAAATTTCAGGAATTTTGGTTGCCTTCCTAAGCCATGATTCAGATACGGCTAGGACATCAGGGTTGGCAGAGTGTGCTAAAGCAATGAATAATGCATGAAACCAATGCTTTTACGGTTACAGAAGTCAACAAATGAGAGTGCCTGGGGAATGGGAGTGGTGCTATGGGCTGCAGGGCCTGGCTTAACCTCTACATCACCAGAGGAACAGAGTAGGATAAGGGTACGGCTAAAGGCCATAAGAACTGGTTGTCTAGTGCATTCGGAACAGAGAGTAAAAGGAACAGATTTCTGGGCGCGGAAGAATAGATTCAAGGCATAATGTAGAGACAAAGGTATGGTAGGATGTGAGTACAGTGGAGGTAAACCTAGGCATTGAGTGACGATGAGAGAGGTTTTGTCTCTAGAGGCACCAGTTAAGCCAGGTGAGGTCACTGCATGTGTGTGGATGGCACAAAAGGGCTATTTAAGGCATATTGGGCAGGGCTAAGGGCTCTACAGTGAAATAAGACAATAATCACTAACCAAAACAGCAATGGACAAGGCATACTGACATTAGGGAGAGGCATGTGTAGCCGAGTGATCATAGGATCCAATGAGTAGCACTAGACGAGTCAGGGAGCCAATTCCGTAGTTGCTGCTATGCTAGGCGAGCTGGAGACACAGTGATTCAGACAGCTAGCGGGCCGGAAGAGCGTGTTGAGACCACCTCGGACGGTTACGTCGGCAGACTAGTCGTGATGGATCGGCGGGGCTCTGTGTCAGCAGTAAAGGGTCCAGGCCAATTGCCAAAATAGGTATTGTAGCCCAAGAAATGGCTGGTGGACCTCTTTGGCTAGCTGGGAAATGGGCCTTGCTCAAGGCTAGCTCCAGGCTAACTGGTGCTTGCTTCGGGACAGAGACATTAGCCAGGAGTAGCCACTCGGATAGCAGCTAGCTAGCTGCAATGATCTGGTGTAAAGGTTCAGAGTTTGAGGTAGGAATCCGGAGATGTGGTAGAGAAAAAGCAGTCTGATATGCTCTGGGCTGATATCGCGCTGTGCAGACTGGCAGGAATTGACTGGGTTGAGGCTGGCTGATGTCCGAGTTAATTGTGAGGACCGCTAGCAGTGGCTAACTGACTACTAGCTAGTAGCTAGTTAGCTGGCTAGCTCCTGAAGGGGGTTCCGGTTCTAAACTATAAAAATAGCAGATCCGTACCACATTGGGTGAGGCGGTTTGCAGGAGAGTATATTCAGTCCGTAGATGGAAAATTAGATTAAAACATCTACAAAATATACATGAAGAAAAATATATATACACGGGACAAGACAAAGACACACGTCCAACTGCTATGCCATCTTGGATTGAGATACAAGCTTGCAGTTCTCCCAGGGTCAGCTCGATGAGGTGAAACAGGAGAACGGCAAGATGACAGCAATCTGTAAGTCATTGAGAGAGGACATCAGTTCTGTCTGTGAATCCATGATAACAATGATGGATAAATCAGACTTGAGGGACAATCAAGGCGGAATAACATGCTTGTGGACGGAATTGCAGAATCTCCATATGAGACCTGGACGGAGTCTGAGGACAAAGTGAGGGAAATGATCACTGAGAAATTGAAGAAGGACCACAGGAAGATTGAGGAGGAGCGTTCCCACAGGACTGGAAAACCCACCACCGGCGACATGCCCAGGCCGATAGTGGTAAAGTTCCTGAGGTTCAAGGACAAGATAGCTGTTCTGTAAAGAGCCAACCAGGACCATTCTGAAGCTGTGCGCCAGAAGAGGAAAGAACTTATCTCAGCCATGAAAGCTGCAAGACCGTGTGGGGACATTGCTTATATCCGCTATGACAGGCTCATTGTCCACCCTCCCTCTCAGAAGTCTGGAAGGGATGAGGGAGCCAAGCATATGGGTTCGTAGCTTCAACCCCGCAGCGCACACACACACACACACACACACACACACACATACACCAACTGATTAATAGACTGCTGAATGTCTATTTTTTTCTTGCTTTGTTTGCTCTTTTCCATATTATGTCTATCTCTGATAAGCTACCCAGGAAAAGGCTGAACATAGCCCATATTAATATATGTAGCCTTAGAAATCAGGTTCATGAAATCAATATCTTGCTAACATCAGATAACATTCATATATTAGCCATTTCTGAGACTCACTTAGATATTTCATTTGATGACACAGCAGTAGCAATACAAGGATATAACAAATATAGAAGAGACTATATATATAAGAGACTAAATATAGAAATTCTTATGGGGGAGGTGTTGCTCTATATATTCAGAGCCATATCCCTGTAATGCTTAGAGAAGATCTTATGTCAAGTGTTATTGAAGTGTTGTGGTTACAGGTTCACTTGGCACATCTGTCAGTATCTAAATAAATAGTCAGTATCAAAATAATATATGTGAAATGCTTGATAGTTAGTGTATGTGATGTAAACAGAGAGGTATTTCTTGGGGACCTGAATATTGACTGGTTTTCATCAAGCTGTCTGCTCAAGAGGAAGCTTCTCACAGTAACCAGTGCCTGTAATCTGGTTCAGGTTATTAATCAACCTACCAGGGTGTTTACAAACACTGCAGAAACAAGATCATCCACATGTGTCAATAGCATTGTTTCTAATACTGCAGAACTTTGTTTCCCTTTCTAAAGCTGTATCCGTACCCATTGGATGCAGTGATCACAATCTAGTGGCTATATCCAGGAAAGCCAAAGTTCTAAAAGCTGGCCCTAAAATAGTATATAAGAGATCACACAAAATATTTTGCTGTGACTCTTATGTGGATAATGTTAAAAATATTTGTTTGTCTGGTGTGATTAATAAGGAGCATCCAGACACTGCAGTTGATGAATTTATGAAATTGCACCTGTTAAGAAACTGACTGTTAAAACTGTTAAGGCTCAATGGATTGATGAGGAATTGAAAAACTGTATGGTTGAAAGAGATGGTGCAAAAGGAGTGGCTAATAAGTCTGGCTGTACATCTGACTGGCTTACTTACTGCAAATCGAGAAATGTTGTGACTAAACTCAACAAAAAGAAGAATAAACTATATTATGAAGCCAAGATCAATAATATAAAGAAAGATGGAAAAAAAACTTTGGAGTATTTTAAATGAAATTATGGGCAGAAATACAAATTCAACTACATTTTTCATCTAATCAGATGGCTTATTTATCACAAAACCATTTGATGTTGCCAATTATTTTAATGGTTACTTCATTGGAAAAGTGGGCAAACTTAGGCAGGAAATGGCAATAATGAACAGTGAGCCATCATATTCATACATAAAAAAAAACTAATAATGAAAGAAAAGCATTGCAAGTTTGAATTTTGTAAAGTTAGTGTGGGAGAGGTGGGATAATGATTGTTATCGATCAATAATGACAAAAATGTCATTGACAACTTAGATGGAAAGCTAATGAGGATGGAGCTGACTCTATAGCCACTCCTATGTGTTATATCTTTAAACTGAGCCTAGAGGAAAGTCTTTGTCCTCAGACCTGGAGGGAAGCCAAAGTCATTCCGCTACTAAAGACTGGTGAAAAGGCCTTTACTGGTTCTAACAGCAGACCTATAAGCTTGCTGCTGCTCTTAGCAAACTGTTCGAAAAAATGTTGTTTGACCAAATACAATGCTATTTCTCTGTAAACAAATGAACAACAGACTTTCAGCATGCTTATAGAGAAGGGCACTAAACATGTACTGAACTGACACAAATGACTGATGACTGGTTGAAAGAAATTGATAATAAGAAGATTGTGGGAGCTGTAGTGTTAGATTTCAGTCAAGCATTTGATATTATTGACCATAACCTGTTGTTGAAAAAACGTAGGTGTTATGGCTTTTTATAAACTGGGTGGTTCGAGCCCTGAATGCTGATTGGCTGACAACGGGTACGACAAAACAGTTATTTTTACATCTACAATTACGTTGGTAACCAGTTTATAATAGCAATAAGGCACATTGGGGATTTGTGATATATGGCCAATATACCATGTTGCGTCGTGCCCAAGAACAGCTCTTAGTCGTGGTATATTGGCCAAATACCGCACCTCCTCGGGCCTTATTTCTTAATCAACCTCTGCCATTCAGAGCTATCTATCTAATTGAACTCAAAGGGTTTTCTTAAATGGAAGCTTCTCTAATGTCAAACATGTAAAGTGTGGTGTACCGCAGGGCAGCTCTCTAGGCCCTCTACTCTTTTCTATTTTTACCAATGACCTGCCAATGGCATTAAACAAAGCATGTGTGTCCACGTATGCTGATGATTTAACCATATTCGCATCAGCAACCACAGCTAATAGTCACGGAAAGCGTTAACAAAGAGTTGGCGTTATCTTGGATTGTAAACTGTCATTGTTAGAACGTATAGATTCAATGGTTGAAAAGATAGAGAGAGGTCTGTCCGTAATAAAGCAGACACCACACTCCACAAAGCAAGTCCTGCAGGTTCTAGTTTTATCTTATCTTGGTTATTGTCCAGTCATATGGTCAAGTGCTGCAAAGAAAGACCTAGTTAAGCTGCAGCTGGCTAAGAACAGAGCGCTACGTCTTGATCTTCATTGTAATCAGAGGGCTGATATAAATACTATGCATGCCAGTCTCTCTTGGCTAAGAGTTGAGGAGAGACTGACTGCATCACTTCTTCTTTTTATAAAAACATTAATGTGTTGAAAATCCCAAATTGTCTGCATAGTCAACTTACACACAGCTCTTACACACACACTTACCCCAGCAGACATGCCACCAGGGGTCTTTTCACAGTCCCCAAATCCAGAACCAATTTTTAAAAGTGTACACTATTATATAGAGCCATTATTGCATGGAACTCTGTTCCATCTCATATTGCTCAAGTTAACAGGAAACCTGGCTTAAAAAAACAGATAATTTTAAAAATGTATTTAACCTTTATTTAACTAGGCAAGTCAGTTAAGAACAAATTGACCTGCCTTTTTCAAGGACAGAACGACCTCACGGCACAAAGCCTCTCCCCTATTTGACCTAGATAGTTTGTGTATATGTATTGACATGTCGACTACGTGTGCCTTTCGTAATGATAATTTATTCATTTTTATGTATTTATGTAGTTCTGTCCTTGAGCTGTTGTCTATTAATGTTCTGCATTATGTCATGTTTCATGTTTTGTGTGGACCCCAAGAAGAGTAGCTGCTGCTTTTGCAACAGCTAATGGGGATCCAAATAAAATACCAATAAAATACCAAATACCAATCTCTACACACAAACTCACATGTACACATGCTCTTGTTTTCATTCTAACCTGCCCTCTGACGAAGTAAATTGATGTAATTATGGTAATCCACATCTGTAGTGAATTTCCAGAGAAACACAAACATAAGGTTGGATAAAACATGCTGATTTGGTTAAGATATTCACAACCTACAGCTTCTGCTGCTTCGCTTCCTAGCGTAAAAGCAACCAGTCTGTAAACAGGTCTGCCTACACATAGATAGGTAAAATGGTACAATGAAACCAATGGAATAGTTCCAAAAGTGCAAATACCACCCACCCTACATGCTGGTCAAGCAAGCTACACTGAATAAAAAAGATCCAGAGGCCTATTGATGTGCCATTCATCAGCCGCAATCACCTCATGATTCAGCATGATAACGCATGGCCCCATGTCACAAGGATCTGTACACAATTCCTGGAAGCTGAAAATGTCCCAGTTCTTCCATGGCCTGCATACTCACCAGACATGTCACCCATTGAGGACAACAGCGTGTCCCAGTTCCCGCCAATATCCAGCAACTTCGCACAGCCATTGAATTGGAATTGGACAACATTCCACAGGCCACAAGCAACATCTTGAGATGTGTCAAGCTGCGTGAGGCAAATGGTGGTAACACCAGATACTGACTGGTATTCTGACCCACAACCCTACATTTTTTAAAGCATCTGTGACCAACACATGCATATCTGTATTTTGAAATTGTTGCATGTTGTGTTTATATTATTGTTCAGTGTAAATAAAGCCCACCTCAAGTATTTGAACCAGGTGGGTCTGATAGTTTGTGACCTCACCTCTGCTTCTGCAGTCCAGTCGGGGTGTGGGGAACAGGTAGGTATGGCAGGAGGTGGTGGCGTCAGGCTTGCCCCTGATGGGGATGGGCTGCAGAGGGTATGTGGAGTCCCTCTGGTCCTCCCCCTGTGGGTCTGGGGGGTCGCTGGGAGGCTCCAGCTCCAGACACAGCAGCTCTGGGTCCACCTGTCTCAGCTTCCTGCCCCTCAGCCCAACTGGCTCCGCACACCTAGATTGTGTTCAGTAGAGCATTTGTTTTAAACAGGGAGGTGCTATAGCAACATGAAGATGAGAACATAGATTTCTGTTGTCCATTATATAAAGTATAGTACACTTATTTAGACCAATGCCCACAGATGTAATTTGGGACACCTCTGTTGAGCCCTGTGTCACATTCTATTCCCACCCACCTGGCATGGTTCCCCAGGTTACGGTTGCTGGGCACCTGCAGGGTGCGAACCAGACTGTCGAGTGTGCAGCGGCAGCTCCAGGGGTTGTCATGGAGACGCAGGTAGCGCAGGGCTGGCATGGGGATGAGAGCCTCCTCGCTGAGCGTGCCCAGACGGTTGTGCTGCAGCAGAAGGGTGGTGAGGTGTATCAGGCCCAGGAACACCCCCTCCTCCAACACTGAGATCCGGTTCTGCTGCAGGTCCAGGCTCCTCAGGCCCTCGAAGCCAGAGAAGGCCCCGTCGTGGAGGACCCGGATACGGTTACGGGCCAGCAGGAGGTGGTCTGGAGCCCGTGACCAGGCTGACAATAAGAATGATCATGATATTATGTTTCATTTCCATAACACTTTTCAAGCAAAGCACAGGCGCAACGTGTTGTATTTTGTTACAGTGAAGGTTGCAGCAGAAGTAAACTCCTTTATCGACGACTCAATATTAGGAAGGTGTTCACTGACGCCAAAAATACATTTGTTCATATTGGCAGAAAATTGTATAAAATAAATAAATACAAATTCGCTGCCTTCCTTTTAGATGGAATAAATAAAACAGGGTTGGGTGAATAACTTGAAAAATGTAATCCATAAGCCTACTAATACATTGATCGGCATCAATAACCTAGGTAAAGTCTGTCCCAGTTAGCAATGAGGAACTGATTCCGGGGGACCGGAACTGATTGAATTGGCCCAGAATCGGGTGTCGGACTCGGCCTGGAATCAAAATGAATGACTGCTCAGAATCGGCCCAAGTACATCAGGCAGTTTCAGTGTTCCGGAATTCAGCCGAATTTGTCGGCATTTTACCAGAATCCCCTCAGAAGTGGCCCAATACAATTTGAAATAAATGTTTACAAAATTACCCGATTTAGTCATTTTAAAAATGACTATTGTACATACAAATTACACCCATCCACACATTTTTTTAAATAATTGTATTTGTTTATTCTTTACCCCCTTTCTGTCATATCCAATTGTCTTGTCCTATCTCTGCAACTCCCATACGGCCTAGGGAGAGGCGAAGGTCGAGAGCCATGAGTCCTCCGAAACAACCCCGCCATGCCGCACCGCTTCTTGACACAATGCAAGCTTAACCCGGAAGCCAGCCGCATCCATATGTCGGAGGAAGCGTGCATGTGCCTGGCCCGCAGGACATCCCGTCCGGCCTTACCCAATTGTGCGTTGCCTCATGGGTCTCCCGGTCGCAGCCGGCATGGGTATCAAACCAGCATCAGTAGCAACGCAGTTTGCACTGCGATGCAGTGTCTTAGACAGCTGCACCACTCGGGAGGCCCCATCCACAAAGGTTTTAATGCTTATCAGTGTTTGCACAATGTATCCAAACACTAAAATCCTTCTTAAACAGGATTTAAAGAATTTTATTTAAATGTTAATTTTATTTTCTGATACAGAAAATATGGAAAAATAAATCAATAATGAAATGTTAATTATATAAAGTAGCCTGTGTAATCATCTGCCAGAGAGTAGCCACAATCGGCCCGAGCCCCAAGTACTACATTTGGGCTAGATAACTCATACCGGAATCGGCCCGAGCCCCAAGTAATACATTTGGGGCAGATAATTCACACTGGAATCTGCCAGGGCTCAATCCCCGTATTCTAGCCATAAGTAATACTGCCAAAGGCGGCCCATACTCCGGCCACATGACCTCGGCCGAGTCTGACTCTCAGCTGAGTGCGCTGACTCTCAGCCGGAATCGGCCCAAATCCACTGTGCTAGCTGGGGTACCAACAGGCAACCAGTTGCAATTTTTTTTTATATGAAAAGGAGACTGAATTAAATCTTGACTGCCCTGCAATGCAGACAGGAACGTGTCCAGACCACTGGGAGCTGATTGACCAATAGACTATAGGTGTGAAATGTTCCGAAACCTACCCCTTATGGGCCATCAGCGGGACAAAAGTATTGCTGAGCCTAAGAGATGTTGCGCTATTAACGGCAGCACCACTTTATCAATTTATTTAGTATTTTAGACTACGACACAAACATTGTTTTTATGGGCACACAAATCCAAAATTATGTATGCGATTTGCAAAATCGAATGCTTCCAACCGAAAGTCACCTAATTTGCGTGGTTCTTCAGTACGCTATGCAAGGCTAATATACCTACTTATTGGATGTGCGTTATATCCAGCTGTTTAGTTAGGCCTAGTGATATTGTCGACCATCATCAGCTGATCCAGGAAGTATTTTTCTGAATGACAAGCAGCTGTTATGTTATAGCACCTGATGCAAAAACAGTCAGTGCAGGAAAAATGGTGTTCGTAAGAATGTCCAGAATATGTTGATGTTTTGTTCAATGCGCCAGTGAAGACCTTTGATCCACGTTGGATCCAATCCAATATGCCTTCATTTGTTTTCTGCTTTTTTTGTTGCTTGATTAACAGCAGGGTCTAAAATATTTAACCGAAAGTATCAAGATAATGAGTGAATGTTTTCACATGTTTCTGTGCTTCAGATTGGACAGTGTTAGGCTTCTGTGTGCAATTGTGTAGGATAACCTAGGCCAGTGATTCCCAACCTTTTTCGGTTACTGTACCACTAACTTAATGTTGCTCTTCCCAGAGTAGCCCTGAAGTAGCCCCTCGTGTGCATTTTACCAGTAGGCATATGGTCTCGTGAGTCTTCTCAAGTACCCTCTGTGGATATAAAAGGAAACTCAATGTATCTCCATAACGTTGAGTGCGCGGTGGTTCTGTACGCAGCGCAGTACCATCCACAAAACGTTTTGCGCGCCAAAAAGACAGATACTGTAAGCACTTTTCAAGACACTCGGCCCTCGCCAGTGACCTGATACTAGATTAATCCAGTCCTGGACTAAAAACCGTGTTCAGTGAAGAACCCCCATTGAAAGTGATGTTTTGTCCAGGAGTAGGCTAAATCTGTCCCTATTTGATCTTTATAGGCAGTAAAATCATAAAGTAAATAAGCTAGAATCCAGCGCATTATAATTACATAAGGCAATGGGGATGGAGGAAAGTTTTCTCCCTTGGCAGTCCACGAAGAGGTCTTCAGAGTCGCTGTACTCTGAGCATTCAGGGACCTGATGCCTGGAGTCTCCTGACCTGCCCTGGCGCCCCTGACCTCTCACCCTAATGATGAGAACAATACATTTTAGCATAATTAATGTAGATAATATTTGCAGCTAAATAGACTTACTTATAACACCTAATAAAGTCAATAAAACATTGTGGTTCAAACGAGTAAGATATAAAATGAGAGAAACCACCTAGAATCCATCCATACCTGTCCCGTCTGAGGAGGCGTCTGCCTACTTTGAGCCGCCTGCCCTGGCCTGCCTTCCTCAGCTGGGAGGGTGATGGGAGCAGCAGGAGTACTAGGAGAGCCAGGAGGAGAGGGGAGGTCACACGCATCCTCAGCCCAGCTGGGGCTGCCTCTCGCTGGTGATAGCTGGAGCGAAGCAGTGGGTGGAGTGGAGGTTTTACTGGAAAATGGGAGTGGAGGATTGCATGTTGACAGTGTCTGATATAATGGGATACAGCTGCTGTTCCTGCAGAGAGAGAGAGAGGGAGGGAGAATGGGAAATAGAGAAAACAGACAGTGTGAGTGACTGGGACAGAGAGAAAACAGACAGTGTGAGTGACTGGGACAGAGAGAAAACAGACAGTGTGAGTGACTGGGACAGAGAGAAAACAGACAGTGTGAGTGAATGGGACAGAGAGAAAACAGACAGTGTGAGTGAATGGGACAGAGAGAAAACAGACAGTGTGAGTGACTGGGACAGAGAGAAAACAGACAGTGTGAGTGACTGGGACAGAGAGAAAACAGACAGTGTGAGTGACTGGGACAGAGAGAAAACAGACAGTGTGAGTGACTGGGACAGAGAGAAAACAGACAGTGTGAGTGAATGGGACAGAGAGAAAACAGACAGTGTGAGTGAATGGGACAGAGAGAAAACAGACAGTGTGAGTGACTGGGACAGAGAGAAAACAGACAGTGTGAGTGACTGGGACAGAGAGAAAACAGACAGTGTGAGTGACTGGGACAGAGAGAAAACAGACAGTGTGAGTGAATGGGACAGAGAGAAAACAGACAGTGTGAGGGAATGGGACAGAGAGAAAACAGACAGTGTGAGTGACTGAAACAGAGAGAAAACAGACAGTGTGAGTGACTGGGACAGAGAGAAAACAGACAGTGTGAGTGAATGGGACAGAGAGAAAACAGACAGTGTGAGGGAATGGGACAGAGAGAAAACAGACAGTGTGAGGGAATGGGACAGAGAGAAAACAGACAGTGTGAGGGAATGGGACAGAGAGAAAACAGACAGTGTGAGGGAATGGGACAGAGAGAAAACAGACAGTGTGAATGAATGGGACAGAGAGAAAACAGACAGTGTGAATGAATGGGACAGAGAGAAAACAGACAGTGTGAGTGACTGGGACAGAGAGAAAGTTGACGGATGGCATTAAAGCAACACAATGGTTAAATGTCAACATTTCGAATATTGTTTGATTTACACATTCTTTCTGCATTTAGCAGTTGCTTATTTTACTTACACGTGACAGTAAATTCAGCTGAAACCATGAAGTCAATGTGGGCGAGATTACCCAGATAAAAACAGCTTTGTAAAACTTGATGAGACAAGTCATGGCAGAAACCAGTCCTTCCCTGTAAACATTCATCACAGTCAGGGATTTGTTTGTTGGTGTTTGTTTATATGTATTTGCTCCTGAGTATATTATTTCAAATAAAGCACACACATCTGGAAACATTCTTCTGTTCCTTCTGCTGCTTTTCCATCTCAGCTCTCTCTCTTTCTGTATCCCCCTCTTTCAGAGGTGAATGCAGAAACCTACAGGAGCTGAACCTGCCACTGTTCCAACATTAACATGAGTAACGGCAACATCCTGTCACGGGTACAAACTACCCTCTTATCTTATCTTCCAGGGGGGGAATTAACGGTAGACCAGGAAGAACATCTTTAGTTTATGCTTTTCATTCATTCCCTTTTGATAATGGGTGCAAACTTTGCACAGGTACAAACACCTTTGTAAACCAAGTGCTTAGCCTTGATGGAATGCCACTGTTCTGAAGCTCATCACCACTCAGACTGACAGTTGGAGTCAGATTATTAAAACTAGACATTGCTTGATTATACAGCACCACTACTATTATCTACAACATGACATTAAGAGGACTACAGGGAATCATTCCTTTTCCCTTTATTCCATATGATGTATACTTCCCAAAACTGTTTGGGTGTAAAGCTACAGTGAAATCAGTACCACATGGGGACTCGGGTGGAGGGGGAAACTGCTTGTCGTATAATGTGATTTACAGTCACCATTCATCTTTACCGATAACACTACATTCTTTAAATAACATGTCATTACTGTAAAAAATAGGGACACATTTTCTACATCAAAGGCCTGATTGGTGGAGTGCTGCAGAGATGGTTGTCCTTCTGGAAGGTTCTCACATCTCCACAGAGGAACTCTAGAGCTTTGTTGGAGTGACCATTGGGTTCTTAGTTACCTCCCTGATCAAGGCCCTTCTCCCCCGATTACTTAGTTTGGCCGGGCTGCCAGCTCTAGGAAAAGTCTTGGTGGTTCCAAACATCTTCCATTTAAGAATGATGGAGGCCACTGTGTTCTTGGGAACTTTCAATGCTGCATACATTTTTTGGAACCCTTCCCCAGATCTGTGCCTTGACAAAATCCTGTCTCGGAGCTCTACGGACAATTCCTTCGACCTCATGGCTTGGTTTTACTCTGACATGCACTGTCAACTGTGGGACCTGATATAGACAAGTGTGTGCCTTTCTAAATCATGTCCAATCAACTGAATTGAATCATGTTGTAGAAACATCTCAAGGATGATCAATGGAAGCAGGATGTAACAGAGCTCAATTTTGAGTCCCATAGCAAAGGGTCTGAATACTTATGTAAATAGGTTATTTATGTTTTTCATTTTTAATACATTTCAAAAAAATTCAAAAACCTGTTTTCACTTTGTCATTATAGGGTACTGTCTGTAGATTGCTGAAAAAAATCAAATATTTTATACATTTTCGAATAAGGCTGTAACGTAACAACATGTGGAGAAAGTCAAGGGGTCTGAATACTTTCCAAAGGCATTGTACATATTGTTGTTTGTTAAGTGGCCCTGTTAGATTTTTATAAACCATCTAATGAACTCTGAGGGCTTGTTTGTTATAAGGGAATACAGTGCCTTGCAAAAGTATTCACCCCCCTTGCCGTTTTTCCTATTTTGTTGCATTACAATCTGTAATTTAAATTGATTTCTATTTGGATTTCATGTAATGGAAAAACACAAAATAGTCCAAATTGGTCAAGTGAAATGAAAAAAATGACTTGTTTCAAAAGATTAAACTTTTCTTTTTAAACAGAAAAGTGGTGCGTGCATATGTATTCACCCTCTTTGCTATGAAGCCCCTAAATAAGATCTGGTGCAATCAATTACCTTCAGAAGTCACACAATTCATTAAATAAAGTCCACCTGTGTGCAATCTAAGTGTCACATGATCTGTCACATGATCTCAGTATATATACACCTGTTCTGAAAGGCCCCAGAGTCTGCAACCCCACTAAGCAAGGGGCACCACCAAGCAAGCGGCACCATGAAGACCAAGGAGCTCTCCAAACAGGTCAGGGACAAAGTTGTGGAGAAGTACAGATCAGGGTTGGGTTGTAAAACATATCTGAAACTTTAAGCATCCCACGGAGCACCATTAAATCCATTATTAAAAAATGGAAAGAATATGGCACCACAACAAACCTGCCAAGAGAGGGCCGCCCACCAAATCTCACGGACCAGGCAAGGAGGGCATTAATCAGAGAGGCAACAAAAATAACAAAGATAACCCTGAAGGAGCTGAAACATCCATAGGACCACTTAAGCCATACACTCCACAGAGCTGGGCTTTACGGAAGTGGCCAGAAAAAAAACATTGCTTTAAAGAAAAAAATAAGCAAACACGTTTGGTGTTCACCAGAAGGCATGTGGGAGACTCCCCAAACATATGGAAGAAGGTACTCTGGTCAGATGAGACAAAAAATAGAGTTTATTGGCCATCAAGGAAAATGCTATGTCTGGCACAAACCCAACACCTCTCATCACCCCGAGAACACCATCCCCATGCTGTGGGGATGTTTTTCATCAGCAGGGACTGGGAAACTGGTCAGAATTGAAGGAATGATGGATGGCGCTAAATACAGGGAAATTCTTGAGGGCTTCCAGAGATTTGAGACTGGGACAGAGGTTCACCTTCCAGCAGGACAATGACCCTAAGCATACTGCTAAAGCAACACTCGAGTGGTTTAAGGGCAAACATTTAAATGCCTTGGAATGGCCTGGTCAAAGCCCAGACCTATATCCAATTGAGAATCTGTGGTATGACTTAAAGATTGCTGTACACCAGCAGGAACCCATCCAACTTAAAGGAGCTGGAGCGGTTTTGTCTTGAAGAATGGGCAAAAATCCAAGTGGCTAGATGTGCCAAGCTTATAGAGACATATCCCAAGAGACTTGCAGCTGTAATTGCTGCAAAATGTAGCTCTACAAAGTATTGACTTTGGTGGGGTGGGCGTGAATAGTTATGCATGCTCAAGTTTTCAGTTTTTTTAATGTTGTCTAAATCAAATGATACAAACCCCCCCAAAAACCTATTTTAATTCCAGGTTGTAAGACAACAACATTTAACAAATGCCAAGGGGATGAAGACTTTCGCAAGGAACAGTATATGCATGCTTATTTAGTCTCATAATGCTATATGAGTGTGATATGTGAAAGGACCAGGAAAATTATGTCGTCCTATTGAAGCAACATCTCAAGACATCTGTCAGGAAGTTAAGGCTTGGTCGCAAATGGGTCTTCCAAATGGACAATGACCCCTAGCATACTTATAAAGTTGTGGCAAAATGGCTTAAGGACAACAAAGTCAAGGTACTGGAGTGGCCATCACAAAGCCCTGACCTCAATCCTATGGAAAGGTTGTGGGCAGAACTGAAAAAGCCTGTGCGAGCAAGGAGGCCTACAAACCTGACTCAGTTACACCAGCTCTGTCAGGAGGAATGAGCCAAAATTCACCCAACTTATTGTGGGAGCTTGTGGAAGGCTACCCGAAATGTTTGACCCAAGTTAATCAATTTAAAGGCAATGCTACCAAATACTAATTGAGTGTATGTAAACGTCTGACCCACTGGGAATGTGATGAAAGAAATAAAAGCTGAAATAAATGATTCTCTCTACTATTATTCTGACATTTCACATTCTTAAAATAAAGTGGTGATCCTAACTGACCTAAGACAGGGACTTTTTACCAGGATTAAATGTCAGGAATTGTGAAACACTGAGTTTAAATGTATTTGGTTAAGGTATATGTAAACTTCCGACTTCAACCGTACGCCAGTTATGATTTCCCAATACTATTATCCCAGTTATGTAGTGAGATAATGTGGCAAGCTGAAACAATGAATGAGAGAAACAGAGAGAGAGAAAAACCAAACCAGGCTTTGTCTGTCAAACCCAAAAGGCATGGAAGGTCGTTTAGGTCTTTGTGTCAAAATTAAGACGTTAAATAACAAGCTGTCCACTGACCCGAACAGCCTTCGATTAACAGGGACCTTGACCATGTGTCTTTGTACCCTCTCCATAAGTGTTTATATTCCAAAACATTTTACACCTGAAAGCAATTCCATAGGCTCTGTTTTCTGTTAAACCCTATGAGCTCATGGAGAATACATTTTTGGAAATTGCTTCACAGAGCTGGCTAAGAATGAACCTGCAGAAATAAAGTCTTATTTCAGTTCATTTCCAAAGACTTTTAACCATCTGACTGTCAGTGCTGCTGTCAACACATACCTACACGTCCCTCTTTCTCTGGTAGTCCCTCCTCTCCTCCTCTCTCTCTCTGTCCATCCTTCCTCTGCTGTTCTTATGGGATTCCTCCTGATTGTCAAGGTCTAAACTAAGGTTAAAAAGCTTCTCCCAATCAAATGCCACAGTCAATTTACGACTGCCTACCTCACATCCCTCCACCAACCCGCTCACCCCTTTCTTGCCCTCCTACATTGGTCGTTCACCTGGGGAAACCCCACCAGAAGTCAAATAATCAGTCATATATTGTCATAACCCCAAAACCCACACCTACACAAATCGAAGAAAGTGAGAAGACTTGAATTAGTGGAATCAGGCTGATAACAGGCTGCAGGTGCAGAGCTGTGATAAAAGAACACATTGTCTTTATAAATACTATGGAGTCTTACTTGTCAAATTACTTGTTACAAATCATAGATCTTTAGAGGTGCCTTCAGAACATCCAGTATGAATATGAAGCTAACACACAGCCAGTTGTGGCCCAGCACTGTTCACATATTGATCTTAAACCCCTCTCTGTCTGTCTGTCCAGGAGCTGTCGGAAGGTAGATTCACTGTTAAAGGCTTACAGTACCTGGCCAAAGGGAAGGGCTGCCACAAGCTCATCCACCTCAATCTCTCCGGCTGCACTCAGTTCAGTTTCTGCGGTCCTCTCTGATCCATATGTCTCCTCTTCTATCTGCTTTAACTATATCCAGATCAGTTTTCCAACACATCTGTGTCCTCTGCCCCCTGGCTGCACTGGAGTCAGTTTGTGTGCTCCTCTCCAAGTCTATGTTGACCCTGGGGAATGAGAAAGGTTCTCTCTCTGGCTCTGAAAGGGAGAGAGAGAGGGAGAGAGGGAGAGAGGGAGGGAGGGAGGGAGAGAGGGAGGGAGAGAGGGAGAGAGAGAGAGAGAGAAGGAGGGGGCTCCAGCTTACGCACTGGTTTTAAATTACAACACACACACCCACATGCACATGTACTCCAGCATGAACAAGGACTCTCACCAGGGCCAGCATTTTTCCAGCTGGTTAAGTGGTTGTACTTTGCTGCGAGAGAGACAGAAAGGTTGCAGCTAACTTGTTTGTTGAAATGTACATGTCCATATTCACCCTCTCCCTCTCTCACCCCACTGCTCTCTAATGTTATAATGTAGTGTGTGTGCGTGTGTGTGTGTGTGCGCGTGCGTGCGCGTCTTGTCCCTAAAGATCTCAGTGGATGGTTTCAGGTACATAGCAGCGGGCTGCCGTCTGCTGCAGCAGAAGTCTTCAATGACATGCCCACTCTGTCAGACAACTGTGTGCTGGTATGTATGGAGCTACCAGACAACTAATTTAGGCTCTGGCCAATAGTTGTTCTCTTTCTAGGGAGTAGTACCATCTTTTTTAACCACAATTGACTACCTGTGTATTTTGTGAGTGAATGAGTTAATGGACCTCTGCCTGTCACTGTCTGGTTTCCTCCAGTTGGAGCTAGACTCTAAGTATCACTCTCTGTCTGCCATCTCCCTATGGAACACGGCACATCTCTCAGACTTTGTCCATCTCTGAGATGGACAACCTCACCAAGTTCAGAGTGGATGGTGAGTGTCTGTGAGTGTGTGTGCCACGACTCATGTTCCATATCTGTTTATAAGTTTTCGTTGATTGTCTTGGCAACTATCGTTGTGGTGAGTCTCGTTGCCGGGGTGATGTTTACAGGGAATCTGATTGGGTGACTAAGTGACAAGCTACACGCCTTATTTCATGTGATTGGTCTGTGACATCAAACCATGATGCAGCATCCAGCAGCATGGAGAGAAACATCTTGTGGGCCATGTTGTTGGTCAACTCTGGAACTTTGGAAATCCACACATTTTTGGCCTTATACAGTGCTGTATCTGGCACAGGTCACTGTTAAGTGATCAGCCAATGATTATAGCTCTTCAGCCAAAGGAGATGGTCAGTTTGTTTCTGAAGATGTGATTAGTCAAGACAGATGGTTCAGGGGCATTATCAACACACACATAGTTTGTTATGGTGTGTGTTGTTCTGACAGTATATCTGTGTGTTCCTGTAGGTAGCAGTCAGAGCTCTGTGTCATAGCTCTCCAGGCCTCGCTACACTCCATGCTGCTTACTGCCCCAGAATGACTGACGCCAGTCAAGTCTATGGGTGCCATCCAAAACCTGGTCTACCTCGACATCTCACACTGCAGTAGGTGTTTGTGTGTGTGTACTGTCTCTCTACTTTAGATTACATCCGGTTGCATCACCTGACAGTGTGTGTGTATGAGTGCATGCTTTTTGCAGGGTGAATAATAGGCACAGTGATTCCATGACTTTAGGGTTCTCTGCCTCTAAACTGAGGGAGCTGAATCTGAGCAACTGCAGCCACATCAACTTATCTATCATGAGGGTGGCTCAGAGTAAGGTCATACAAATACATTAACACACATATACACACATGTACTGTACACGCATTGACTGACTGGCGTGATGTGTTTGTACTAGTTGCAGTGAGCTGAACCACCTGAGTGTGTCTGAAAGCCAATCTATTCTTGCTCCGAAAATGTAATCCGGAGGCTCCTCGTGGAGGGTTTGACGCAATTGCGGGGCCTCTGGAGGCTTGCAGAAGCCAAATTGAGCTCCGTACTGCATTGCCGTGCGCCTCCCAAATTTTGTAACAATGCGTAGGCTCCATATTGATTGGCGCATTGATTGATTGGCGGTAGGTCCTATATAAACAAACTCACTTCCTTGACAACTTCCACTTTTTCTGCAAAGTGCAAAAAGTGGGTTTGCTCTGACTTCTGTGGAGGCCGCATCGCAGTAAATGCTGTATGTCCAATGCAGAACTTGGATTAACCATGCAGAGCCTTTTACTGTGATAACATGTTTGATTCTGGTCTGGAATGGCGCAGTAGCAGTTCCTCTCTCCTCCCTCTAGACATCAGTCAATGCAACATCATGGACTAGGTAATGCTTCCATAGCTTGCTGTATATGTGTGTAGAATTAGTTAGCCATGTCAAACACCCCCAAAAATTGACTCATGTTTCCAGGCCATGAGACTGCAGTCCTGAGCAGTGGGAGCATAGTAACAATGTAGCCCCCTACTAGTTTGGCTATGACTGCTGTATCCAATCAGATGATCCAACTAGAACAAGGACACCTACGAGGAAGACGAGCCAGCACCAAGTAGAAATAACAAAAATTGGAATTTGATAAAAGGCCTGTGGAGAGGACTACAATTACACATGAGTACACAGTCCATGCAGACAAACAAAAACACCAGGACTGAGTTTATACAGTTTATATATACATTCCAACTACCAATTTAAGGTCAACCAAATCCCTACCATTCACTGCACCTTTAACTCAATGTCAAGCACCTGACTCAAATGACCAAAGATGAATAACCACAAAACAGATTATTTTTAGGCTAGGAAATATTGTTGAATTTTTAGCAGAACATCAATGCATTATATACATTTATGTAAAGCTTTTACATCAAAACATTTCAACTGAGTGGGAGAAAGGATCTAGATTTTTTATATGCATTACAACAGATTGTTGAATTTCATTTACATCATACAGCAAAACAGTTTTGCATTGAAATATTCAAAAAACAAAATTGCCTCAATGATTTCATTGTCAGTGTTCATGTCAACACTTTTCCCAGTATTTTTTATTCACAGTAAATTGAACCCCCCATGAATAGTTTAAAATAAAAGGCAACAAACACTTGTAATTCTTTTACGAAGCATCCAAAAACATTTTGTACATTTTGCAGTTTCAACCCTACGGTCAGAAAGTCTTAAGAGTGAGGTTCTCCTGGTTTGTCATAACAAACAAGACAATTATCTTCCTCAATAGTGTGTAATGAATTCTACTAGATGAAAAGCCAAAATGAATATACATCCTGCCATTAAAAGAAAGCTAAAACATTTACATTTCACATACTATCAAACTTTCTATTTTCGCATAGTATTTAAAACGCAAGCGTGGGTATTCAGAAACAGCCAATGACTGAACTAGCCTGGCTGCCACTAGATTCATGGGGCGTCAGGGTAGCCTAGTGGCTAGAGCGTTGGACTAGTAACCGAAAGGTTTCATGTTTAAATCCCCGAGCTGACAAGATACAAATTTGTCGTTCTGACCCTGAACAGGCAGTTAACCCACTGTTCCTAGGCCGTCATTGAAAATAAGAATTTGTTCTTAACTGACTTGCCTAGTTAAATAAAGGTAAATTTGATTTTTTTTTCATAAATTATGCTTGAGCCATTTCATGATAACAGTTGGCTAAAGCAGAAACATGATCTTGATCATGTTTTGCAACTGCATTTAGACACGTAATAAAGCCTAGTAGCCGTTGTCAATACTACAGATATGATTTAAACTTGATCATGAAATTCACCAAAAACTATTGATTAAGAACAGAAATCAATGAGATTTTATTTGGTTTAAATCTGCTCTCATGGGGTTCTCCGTCTGCATGTGTCAAGGCTCCCAGAGGGCGATTCATTTCATCGTATCACTGATATGTCTCCCAGTTCCACATTGGCAACTTTCTCTTTTCTTTTTCTTCTCCTCTCCTATGTCAGCTCAGCAGTAACCGAGAAAGACAACTGTGGTTGGACTCTGCCCAACAGTCACAGTCAATGAGATAGTTCTTGTCCCTGAGGACTTAGTTCAGTAGGTAGAGAGGAAGTACAGTGCCTTGCGAAAGTATTCGGCCCCCTTGAACTTTGCGACCTTTTGCCACATTTCAGGCTTCAAACATAAAGATATAAAACTGTATTTTTTTGTGAAGAATCAACAACAAGTGGGACACAATCATGAAGTGGAACAACATTTATTGGATAGTTCAAACTTTTTTAACAAATCAAAAACTGAAAAATTGGGCGTGCAAAATTATTCAGCCCCCTTAAGTTAATACTTTGTAGCGCCACCTTTTGCTGCGATTACAGCTGTAAGTCGCTTGGGGTATGTCTCTATCAGTTTTGCACATCGAGAGACTGAATTTTTTTCCCATTCCTCCTTGCAAAACAGCTCGAGCTCAGTGAGGTTGGATGGAGAGCATTTGTGAACAGCAGTTTTCAGTTCTTTCCACAGATTCTCGATTGGATTCAGGTCTGGACTTTGACTTGGCCATTCTAACACCTGGATATGTTTATTTTTGAACCATTCCATTGTAGATTTTGCTTTATGTTTTGGATCATTGTCTTGTTGGAAGACAAATCTCCGTCCCAGTCTCAGGTCTTTTGCAGACTCCATCAGGTTTTCTTCCAGAATGGTCCTGTATTTGGCTCCATCCATCTTCCCATCAATTTTAACCATCTTCCCTGTCCCTGCTGAAGAAAAGCAGGCCCAAACCATGATGCTGCCACCACCATGTTTGACAGTGGGGATGGTGTGTTGCTTTTACGCCAAACATAACGTTTTGCATTATTGCCAAAAAGTTCAATTTTGGTTTCATCTGACCAGAGCACCTTCTTCCACGTTTGGTGTGTCTCCCAGGTGGCTTGTGGCAAACTTTAACCAACACTTTTTATGGATATCTTTAAGAAATTGCTTTCTTCTTGCCACTCTTCCATAAAGGCCAGATTTGTGCAATATACGACTGATTGTTGTCCTATGGACAGAGTCTCCCACCTCAGCTGTAGATCTCTGCAGTTCATCCAGAGTGATCATGGGCCTCTTGGCTGCATCTCTGATCAGTCTTCTCCTTGTATGAGCTGAAAGTTTAGAGGGACGGCCAGGTCTTGGTAGATTTGCAGTGGTCTGATACTCCTTCCATTTCAATATTATCGCTTGCACAGTGCTCCTTGGGATGTTTAAAGCTTGGGAAATCTTTTTGTATCCAAATCCGGCTTTAAACTTCTTCACAACAGTATCTCGGACCTGCCTGGTGTGTTCCTTGTTCTTCATGATGCTCTCTGCGCTTTTAACGGACCTCTGAGACTATCACAGTGCAGGTGCATTTATACGGAGACTTGATTACACACAGGTGGATTGTATTTATCATCATTAGTCATTTAGGTCAACATTGGATCATTCAGAGATCCTCACTGAACTTCTGGAGAGAGTTTGCTGCACTGAAAGTAAAGGGGCTGAATAATTTTGCACGCCCAATTTTTCAGTTTTTGATTTGTTAAAAAAGTTTGAAATATCCAATAAATGTCGTTCCACTTCATGATTGTGTCCCACTTGTTGATTCTTCACAAAAAAAAATACAGTTTTATATCTTTATGTTTGAAGCCTGAAATGTGGCAAAAGGTCGCAAAGTTCAAGGGGGCGGAATACTTTCGCAAGGCACTGTAGGTAGGACATTTTTGGAATGGGGCGTAGCAGTGAAGCCTCAGCTGCCCAGCTTCAGAGACTCAAACCAGCTCTGTGCCTTCAGGGTGATGGAGCCTCTGTCTGCCTGGGCCCTGATCCACTGGTCACCCTGGAGTTGCCCATTCATATGGCCTACAGGGAGAGCAGAATAAATGGAATCGGGTGGGTTTAGTAATAACAGTAGCAGTTGTGTACTATACTCACTGGGTGAGTAAACATAGTAGGAGTAAGTGTAACTCATTGGTGAGTTTAGTCCCAGTAGTATTTATAGGGATGACTGACCAGTGACAGTAGTCATGCTATCTTTCGAATCTCTCTCTGCTTGCTGAAGGACTATCTCTGGGCTGATCTCTACTGACATTCCACACAGCTGCACTCCTGCTCTTATAGAGGAGGGGACACGCACAGACACTGCACCTGAGAGAGGGAGGAAGAAGGAGGGGGGGGATAGAAAGCAAAAGGGAGAAAATAGTGATGGGAAGACAGTGACAGGAGAAGACTGGGTCAGAGGTGTAACATTGGAGAGAGAGAAAGAGTCAATTCAGAAGGATGACCAGATGTGGCTCATCCTATTGAGCATTCTATACCCAGTACATCCACCCAGAATGTTATGTTTACCTTGCTGAGAGTGGAGTTCTGCACTGCCATTGTCTCCTACATATGCATCAATGTTTCCACTCTTTGACGACACCTTCAGGTAGCCATTGTTAGAACCATCTGGCAAAACGTGTCAAAGTAAAAAAAAGAACAACGCTTAAAATCAGGTTAAAATAGCCTCAAACAAAATTTGCCACAATCGGTTTTCAAATGTAGAACAGAGTATTTTCCCACTTACCTACAATTATATCTCCAGTCTCATTCCGCACTGTGGCATCGCCTGTATGACAAAGAAACTCAATGTGAGATGCTGATGTACCCAGAGAGCTCACAGGCTAATGGTTTCCATGTCCTCTAGAAGAACAGAGAGGCTGTCTATCTCAGGGGAAATCTCTATTAATTATGGCTGACTCATCCTCTTCTCGCCTCACTTTCTCTCTGTTAATTGCTCTTCCTGGTTGTTTTCTTTACCAGAGGTTCCTCTTCTTCTTTCACTCTACCTAACCTTGATTTATCTAAGCAGTGACTCACTCAGGCCATCCACAACTTAATCATCTTGTTTACACCAAGTTAGGGAAAGCATTTAAGTCTCTAGTCTAGTCTAATGGTAGTCACTAAACCAAAACAGTACTGACCAGGAAAAACTCTGTGCCTTAGATATAGCTGATAAACAGTGCCCAGGGTTTTTGCATGACATGTCACGTGTTCACTAAAAATTCAGGGCCTTAACTAAAAGTGCTGGCCAGTATTTGGCAGTATACAGTTGAAGTCGGAATTTAACATACACTTAGGTTGGAGTCATTAAAACTTGTTTTTCAACCACTCCACAAATTTTTTGTTAACAAACTATAGTTTTGGCAAGTTGGTTAGGACATCTACTTTATGCATGACACAAGTAATTTTTCCCAACAATTGTTTACAGGCAGATTATTTCACTTATAATTCACTGTATAACAATTCCAGTGGGTAAGAATTCACATACACTAAGTTGACTGTGCCTTTAAACAGCTTGGAATATTCCAGAAAATTATGTAATGGCTTTAGAAGCTTCTGATAGGCTAATTGACATAATTTGAGTCAATTGGAGGTGTACCTGTGGATGTATTTAAAGGTCGACCTTCAAACTCAGTGCCTCTTCGATTGACATCATGGGAAAATCAAAATAAATCAGCCAAGACCACAGGAAAAATAATTGCAGACCTCCACAAGTCTGGTTCATCCTTGGGAGCAATTTCCAAACGCCTGAAGGTACCACGTTCATCTGTACAAACAATAGCACACAAGTATAAACACCATGGGACCACGCAGCCGCCATACCGCTCAGGAAGGAGACACATTCCGTCTCCTAGAGATGAACGTACTTTGGTGCGAAAAGTGCAAATCAATCCCAGAACAACAGAAAATAACCTTGTGAAGATGCTGGAGGAGACAGGTACAAAAGTATCTGTATCCATAGTAAAACAAGTCCTATATCGACATAACCTGAAAGGCCGCTCAGCAAGGAAGGAGCCACTGCTCCAAAACCTCCATAAAAAAGCCAGACTGTTTGCAACTGCACATGGGGACAAATATCGTACTTTTTGGAGAAATGTCCTCTGGCCTGATGAAACAAAAATAGAACTGTTTGGTCATAATGACCATCGTTATGTTTGGAGGAAAAAGGGGGAGGCTTGCAAGCCCAAGAACACCATCCCAACCGTGAAGCACAAGGGTTGCATCATCATGTTGTGGGGGTGCTTTGCTGCAGGAGGGACTGGTGTACTTCACAAAATAGATGGCATCATGAGGCAGGAGAATGATGTGGATATATTGAAGCAACACCTCAAGACATCAGTCATAATATTGGTAGCAAATGGGTCTTCCAAATGGACAATGACCCAAGCATACTTCCAAAGTTGTGGCAAAATGGCTTAAGGACAACAAAGTCAATGTATTGCAGTGGCCATCACAAAGACCTGACCTCAATCCCATAGAAAATTTGTGGGCAGAACTGAAAACGTGTGCGCGAGAAAGGAGGCCTACAATCCTGACTCAGTTATACCAGCCAGCTCTGTCAGGAGGAAGGGGATAAAATTCCCACAACTTATTGTGGGAAGCTTGTGGAAGGCTACCTGAAAGGCAATGCTACCAAATACTAATTGAGTGTATGCAAACTTCTGACCCACTGGGAATGTGATGAAAGAGAAAAAAGCTGAATAAATGATTCTCACTACTATTATTCTAACATTTCATATTCTTAAAATAAAGTGGTGATCCTAACTAACCTAAGACATGGAATTTTTTACAATGATTACATTTCAGGAATTGTGAAACTGAGTTTAAAAGTATTTGGCTAAGGTGTATGGAAACTTCCGACTTCAACTGTATATGACTAGGTATACAGTATTATATTGTGGCCAACATGTACAGTCCATTCGGAAAGTATTCATACCATTTGACTTTTTCCAAATATTGTTACGTTACAGCCTTATTCTAAAATGTATTACATTCATTTTTGTTCCTCAAATCTACGCACAACATCCCGTAATGACAGTGAAAACAGGTCTTTAGAAATGCCTTATGTAAATAAGTATTCAGAACCTTTGCTATGAGACTCCAAATTGAGTGCAGGTGCATCCTGTTTCTATTGATCATCCTTGAGATGTTTCTACAACTTGGAGTCCACCTGTGGTAAATTTAAATGTATTTGGCGAAGGTGTATGGAAATGTCCGACTTCAACTGTATGTGTGAATTCAAACCGATATCACAACGACAAAGTATCCCACAAACCACTGTCATTACCATTGACTCATAAAAGCCAAAGCTCTGGGGTGACAATGTTTCAAGTCTCATGAAGGCCATGTTACTATGCAATGCTAACTGTACCATCCACTATATGCGCAGCACTCCCCTCCTCACCATGTATGTGTCCCAGCTGTATCCTCCCTGAAGAGGACGATATGGAGGTGGACTCAGCGTAGATGGCTTTCACCTTCAGAGGGCCATGTTCTGTCGACACGTTCATAGTAGTACCCTGGATCTTCTTCACATTCACCGCCTACAGACACAGAGCACAGAAAGAGCTTATATCTAGTATTAACTGTAATACTCATACCATTCAACACAAATATACTTATATAAAATAAACATAATTGGGTAGGGTAGGTCTCAGAGTATAACAGCAGCTACTGTACACTGTGTCCAGATGTGCTGATGTCCACATTGCCATGGATGGTTCCCACCCCAGTGACGTTGCCCCCCTGGGACTGGACCTGCACCTGGTGACCCTGTAGAGTAGAATAGGAGATTTTTTACGATGGAAATATTTTTTGCTCTCCTCCCATTGCCCCCAAAACCCACACAAGAAAATGCATGCCCAAGCAATATCTAATCTCCCCCTAACCTTCTAGGCATAGCCACGGAAAGTAGGGGTGCTGAGGGTGAAGCACCCACTGACAAATCGAAATCAACCTTTTCACCTGTGAGTTCCAAATATCTCTAACAGTCATCCCAGCATGAGTTGTTTTATGCACGTGATGTCCGAAAGCAATCACGGTTACAAAATGTGATCATTGTGCTGCCTGCTAATTATATTTTTATCATGTTGTTTCTACTGTATGTATATATCTACGATAATGTATTTACTGTATTATTCACATGTTTTCAAGTACTGTGACAAATAATTCATTCTGATTATCGCTTAGATTGTAATGGACACCTATGATGCTAAAGGCTAGACTTGTAGCCTACATTTTCCAGTTTGCATGATTGTGTTATGCTGTCTCTACTTCTGTGAATGTCTGAACATTGCATCCAAAAAGAAACTGGTCACATTCAGAACATTTGTAAGGACTGTGTTTGTGCAAAATGTTTCTGTGAAAAAACAGTGTGGCCAGCTCAAACGCTGACTTGCGTCAATTGAAACTGGACGCTCTAAATAAGCGTTCTAATCACACCGGTTTGAGCGTATGCTGCAATGGCAATAAATTAATAAAACCAAAAGCTTACCTTGACTTGGAAGAGTTCCAGTGTTGGATAGTCATAGCTAGCTAGCTAAAATAGCACCCCTCTATGTTTAAGTAGGCTAAACTAGCTAGCTGGATTGACTAAATGAAAAGAAAAACACTATGAAATATAGCTAGCTCTCCCTTTTGCTTCTCCTTCATTTTTTAAGAAATTAATTTGTTCAATACTGTCTCTCTAGTCACCCAGAAGTGGCGCTCCTAGTGGCCAGGGACTTTAGCGCAGGCAAACTTAAATCAGTTTTACCAAATTTTTATCAGCATGTCACATGTGCAACCAGAGAAAAAAATCCTAGACCACATTTACTCCGCACACGGAGATGCAAACAAAGCCCCCCCCCCATTTGGCAAATCTGACCATGATTCGATCCTCCAGATTCCCACTTACAAGCAAAAACTAAAGCAGGATGTACCAGGGACTCGCTCAATACGGAAGTGGTCAGATGACGCGGACCCTACACTACAGGACTGTTTTGCTAGCAAAGACTGGAATAGGTTCCGGGATTCATCCAATGGCATTGAGGACTATACCACCTCAGTCATCGGCTTCATCAATATGTGCATCAACAACGTCGTCTCCAGAGTGACAGTACGTACATATCCCAACCAGAAGCCATGGATTACAGGCAACATCCGCATCAAGCTAAAGGCTAGAGCTGCCGCATTCAGTGAGCGGGAGACTAATACGGACGCTTATAAGAAACCCCGCTATGCCCTCAGATGAACTATCAAACAAGCAAAGCGTCAATACAGGATTAAGACAATCCTACTACACCGGCTCTGATGCTCGTCGGATGTGGCAGAGCTTGAAAACTATTACGGACTACAAAGGGAAACCCAGACGCAAGATGCCCAGTGACGCGAGCCTACCAGACGAGCTAAATGCCTTTTATGCTCGCTTCGAGGCAAGCAACACTGAAGCATGCATGAGAGCACCAGCTGTTCTGGATGACTTTGTAATAACGCGATAAAGGTTGCCAAAGTGAACAAAACCTTTAAACAGGTCAACATTCACAAAGCCACAGGGCCAAATGGATCACCAGGACGTGTACTCAAAGCATGCTCGAACCAACTGTCAAGTATTTTCACTGACATTTTCAACCTCTCCCTGACCAAGTCTGTAATACCTACATGTTTCAAGCAGACCACCATAGTCCCTGTGCCCAAGGAAGCGAAGGTAACCTGCCTAAATGATTACCGCCCTGTGGCACTCATGTCGGTAGCCATGAAGTGCTTTGAAAGGCTGGTCATGGCTCACAGCAACAGCATCCTCTCGGACACCCTAGACCCACTCCAATTCGCATACTGCCCCAACAGATCCACAGATCCACGCACTCCACACAGCCCTTTCTCACCTGGACAAAAGGAACACCTATGTGAGAATGCTGTTCATTGACTGCAGCTCAGCGTTCAACACCATAGTGCCCATGAAGCTCATCACTAAGCTAAGGACTCTGGGACTAAACACCTCCCTCTGCAACTGAATCCTGGACTTCCTGATGGGCCGCCCCCAGGTGGTAAGAGTAGGCAACAACACGTCTGCCACACTGACCCTTAACACTGGGGCCCCTCAGGGGTGTGTACTTCGTCCCCTCCTGTATTCCCTGTTCACCCACGACTGCATGACCAAACATGACTCCAACACCATCATTAAGTTTGCTGACGACACAACTGATCACTGACAGGACAGCCTATAGGGAGGTGGTCAGAGAACTGGCAGTGTGGTGCCAGGACAACAATCTCTCCCTCACTGTTAGCAAGACAAAGGAGCTGATCGTGGACTACAGGAAATGCATTAACATCGACGGGGCTGTAGTGGAGTGGGTCAAGAGTTTCAAGTTCCTTGGTCTCCACATCACCAACGAACTATCATGGTCCAAACATACCAAGACAGTCGTGAAGAAGGCAGGACAAAACATTTTCCCCCTCAGGAGACTGAAAAGATTTGGCATGGGTCCCCAGATCCTCAAAAGGTTCTACAGCTGCACCAACGAGAGCATCCTGACCGGTTGCATCACCGTCGGCGCATGTGATAAATACAGTTTGATTTGAACTACTCACCACATTTTATGCACTGCAGTGCTAGCTGTAGCTTATGCTTTCAGTACTAGATTAATTCTCTGACCCTTTGATTGGGTGGACATGTCAGTTCATGCTGCAAGAGCTCTGATAGGTTGGAGGGTGTCCTCCAGAAGTTGTCATAATTACTGTGTAAGTCTATGGAAGGGTGAGAACTATTGGCCTCCTAGGATTTGTATTGAGGTCAATGTACCTAGAGGAGGACGGAAGCTAGTTGTCCTCCGGGCTCCACAATGGTGCTACCCTACAGAGTGCTGTTGAGGCTACTGTAGACCGTCATTGCAAAACAGTGTTTTAATCCATTATTTGGTGACGTGAATCTATTTAGTATATTTTTATCTAAAAAGCATAATTGTAATGTTTCTATTTTTATGAAATTCAGAGGAGGATGGTCCACCCCTTCCTCCTCAGAGGCTCCACTGCTTTACACACTCCACTGCTTTACACTTCAACCGATCGCTGCCCGCACCTGCCTGCCCGTCCAGCATCACCACTCTGGACTAGAGGTTCGACCGATTAATCGGAATGGCCGATTAATTAGGGCCGATTTCAAGTTTTCATAACAATCGGAAATCTGTATTTTTTTCTACACCTTTATTTAATCTTTATTTAACTTGGCAAGTCAGTTAAGAACACATTCATATTTTCAATGACGGCCTAGAAACGGTGGGTAAACTGCCTCGTTCAGGGGCAGAACGACAGATTTTCACCTTGTCAGCTCGGGGGATCCAATCTTGCAACCTTACAGTTAACTAGTCCAACGCAATAACGACCTGCCTCTCTCTCGTTGCACTCCACAAGGAGTTTACGCCTGTTACGCAAATGCAGTAAGCCAAGGTAAGTTGCTAGCTAGCATTAAACTTATCTTATAAAAAACAAGCAAGCATAATCACTGTTAACTACACATGGTTGATGATATTACTAGATATTATCTAGCGTGTCCTGCGTTGCATATAATCTGACTGAGCATACAAGTATCTAAGTATCTAACTGAGGCGGTGGTAGGCAGAAGCAGGCGCGTAAACATTCATTCAAACAGCACTCTCGTGCGTTTTGCCAGCAGCTCTTCGTTGTGCGCCAAGCATTGCGCTGTTTATGACTTCAAGCCTATCAACTCCCGAGATGAGGCTGGCTAGTAAAATGGCTGGCTAGTTAGCGCGCGCTAATAGCGTTTCAAACTTCACTCGCTCTGAGCCTTGGGGTGGTTGTTTCCCTTGCTCTGCATGGGTAACGCTGCTTCGATGTGGTGGCTGTTGTCGTTGTGTTGCTGGTTCGAGCCCAGGGAGGAGCGAGGAGAGGGACGGAAGCTATACTAATACACTGGCAATACTAAAATGACTATAAGAACATCCAATAGTCAACAGTTAATTAAATAGAAATGGTATAGAGGGGAATAGTCGTATAATTCCTATAAAAACTACAACCTAAAACTTCTTACCTAGGAATATTGAAGAGTTATGTTAAAAGGAACCACCAGCTTTCATATGTTCTCATGTTCTGAGCAAGGAACTGAAACGTTAGCTTTTTTACATGGTGAAATAAAATAAATAAATACATAAAATCTCTACTTGCACATTCATCTTCTGCACATCTACCATTCCCGTGTTTAATTGGTATATTGTAATTACTTCGCCACCATGGCCTATTTATTGCCTTATCTTACCTAATTTGCACACATTGTATATCGACTTTTTCTAACTGTATTATTGACTGTATGTTTGTTTATTCCATGTGTAACTGTTGTTGTATGTGTCAAACTGCTTTGCTTCATCTTGGCCAGGTCGCAGTTGTACATGAGAACTTGCTCTCAACTAGCCTACCTGGTTAAATAAAGGTGAAATAAAATAAAATGAAAGCTGTGGATGTAAACGTGGTTAATATAATGTTTGGATTCAGTCTCGTGTCAGGTGAACCTATTGTGTCCTCCCTCACCTTTTGGTCTAATAATTTTCTCATAATCTCCAAACTGTTTCTTTTCAATTGCTACCATGTTTTCCTATATGCTTTATATATTTATTCTGTATTCACTTGCTTTGGCAATGTAAACATGTGTTTCCCATGCCAATAAAGCCCTTTGAATAATAATTGAAGGGGCTGCTGGGCCATTATAACAGATGTGGCTGTAGTTTTAGTCAAACTATAACCTTATTCATATTTCACTTGACTGTACAGACTTTAATCATATTCATATTTACCTTGACTGAGTGCAGCACACAATTCCCCCTCTCTGTCTGCACCCTGCAGGTATCACACTCCATCTTCTGGACATGCACGTTGCCCTCTCCTTGAGTGGTGATGTAAAGGTCTGACACACACACACACACACACACGTGTTTTCACTCACCGTTTTGCTGTCTTATCTAACTAAATCACTGGTTGTATAAGAGGGAGGGGAAGTGCTTGGCTTGGGGTCATCATATTAATAATGTAATCATGAGCATCAGCTGACAGTCTGATCCTAGTACAGTTAGTACACCTAGAGCCATTCTCTTAATGGACTTATTTAATTCATGAAGCAGACAGTGACTCTAAACTCGTGATTCAACTTCACAAACCAAAACACTCACCGCTTTTGATGGGAGCGGTCAGCTCCACTGACACGTTGCTGTTTTTGACCTCGGACAAGATGGACAGTTCCTTGTTTTGGTCATCATAGTGCACCTGGAAGTTGTCTAGTTGGACAGCTTGATCTGCGCTGGTGCCATGAATGGTGATGAAGGCCCGGTTCGCCTCGGGGAAAGCGTGCGGGTCCAGAGGTCGTACGGAGATGTCACATTGGAGCTGAACCCGTACTTTGCTGAAGGGGTTAACAACAAGAGTCCACTGCTTCAAGGGTTTGCTCGCCTCTTTCTTGGTTGAAGAGCGGGGCGAGGTCGAGAACGCCTTCAGAATCAACAAGGAAGAGTCTTGGAGGTTATTTGGACACGCTGCCAGAGACCTCCAGCATAGAAGTCCGAGACTTATACGTTGGTTCGCGGAACAACAAAACATCACGGTCACAGATCATAAACAGTCTTGAAAAGACTTAAACATTTGCACCAGGGCTCCTTTATTGCGGCGCGGAACTCCGTTGCGTTACGCTCCACGTCCTACGGGAAGACAATACTTTTGGCCAAAGGATGATGAAACAAGTTCCTTAGGTGATATTCTAACCAAATACAGGTTTAGAACCACTGTGTTTTTCCCCTGTCCAAAAATAAACCAGCCTCTCGTCATTCACTGTCAGCGTCTAAGTACTTCCGGGTGAGGGAATTTTTGAAAATGTCTAAATAAAAGTCCCCCACGTAATAGTAGAAAACTGTAATTAACCTGTATTTATCATAAAATATTAAATATAATTGTCTAAACATTAACAATGATTCATATTTAAGTGACATTTATATTTCCCCCCAAAGTTAAACAAATGCCCCCAATGCAATACACTGTAGGCCTATAAATTACACATTGGCTTGTAGAGAAAAAAGTATTCTATGTGCCACTGTAAAAGGAGGGTTGGGAAAACTCTGTCGAGTCTGTAGCACAGGTGGTTGGTGGAACCTTAATTGGGGAGGACGGGCTCGTGGTAATGGTTGGAGCAGAATCGGTGGAATGGTGTCAAACACATGGTTTCTACTTGTTTGATGCCATTCCATAAGTGCAGTTCCAGACATTATTATGAGTTGTCTTCCCCTCAGCAGCCTCCACTGGTGTAAAATCTATATATGGTCTTATTTCATGGGGTCTAAATACCCAGCAACACTTTATACTCCACCCCAATGCAATAATACACTGTAGGTCTATAAAATGTTTTTTTAGCTTACCCTGTTTGCTTCCAGTGTGAAATAAAATGCCATTCCATACTAGACTTTCATGAACTCATGCCTTGCACTAATGGAGGTGCCAAATACTAATTATTAGCAGGTGATTAGTTACTTCAAAGACACAACATAGGACTGACATACTAACCTAGATTAAGGATGAGCCAGTTGCGCCTTCTACACATTTTAGTCATTTAGCAGATGCTCTTATCCAGAACCATTTACAGTAGTAGTGAGAGCATACATTTTCGTACTGGTCCCCCATGGAAATCAAGCCCACAACCCTGGCATTGCAAGCACCCTGCTCTATTAACTGAGCCACACGGGACTACACATTAAAATCAACACAAGGCCAGCCTTGACCTGTGCCAAAAAATGTATCTTGGCCCGACGTGTAAAATATTTTTGAGGCCATATCCTAGCAAAATCATATTGCTATACTTTTATATTATCTCAAATATTCATTGCCTTCCAACGATTCTGTTAAATCCACATTGGTCTCAATGCAGTGTTTTGGTTGTTATTTGTACATTTTTTGTCACTATTACTGTTTGTGTATGGAGGTCTATGTGTTGTTAATTTAATAGGTCTAAATGAGTTGGAGTCAAATTGAAGTCAATAAATTCTGGAAGTAATTTTAAATTAGAAAATGGAGAGAAAAAATAGCTTCTTGACTTTAAATAGCTTTCCTTATCAGCTTATTTAGAAGAAAATGAAAATAAACAACCTTCAATTCAAATTGACCCCAACCCTGAGGCCTAAATCCAGCACTCAAATGAGATGAGGATCGCACTGCACGCAATGCATTACAGATCCATAGGCTATCCAATTCACATTAATTTACAGTTGAACTCCATGTTCAAGTAGGTATAGTTATCAATAGTGTGTTTCTTTGTTGTTATTGTTAGTCATTAAAAATGTATGGGCCTCTTGTGTTTTCTTGTGAGACATTAGTATATGTGCATTGGACACTAATCAAAACCCTTACTTTATGAAAGGGCTGTTGGACACACTTTTCAAAAACGTTCTCCATGTAAAACAAACTTGGTCTGAGGTTTTCTGCATCATACAAGTCAAAACCAAGACGGAATAAGTACAGCAATTAGTGAGGTAATGTTCAAAATCATAGTTTTATTTCTTGATGATACAAAACATAGAATTGACGAGTGCATTGTCAAAATCTATACTCTGCATAAAGCTATCCAGAGAAACATATGTGAGAAAACCGAACTTAGAAATCCCAAAAGGCAACGCAACCCGAGGAAAGCTGTGAGAAAAGGGAAAAAAAATCACCAAAGCATCTCTGTAGGTCTTTTCAAATGATTCCAGCTATAAGTTCTGAATCATTCAGTCTTAATGAAAAAGACAGGGATGAACAATGATCAGAATTTACTGTGTAATGTGCCAAATCTGGTCAATAGGTTGACATTTCAGCAGGATTTCTTGAACGATACAAGATAACAATATGTAGATTTGCAAACAGGGCTTCAAACTGTTAGTTCAACTCATCCTTGCATCATTGTTATATCTCAGGATAGTGAATTCTACCGTCAAACATTTTGACCCACAATCCATGACAAAATGTTCAGATATTAAATAAGAACTTTGCTGCTCTCTTGTTGTCTGCAGTACAAAGGCCTGGACACATCTAGATTTGACGTATCAATTACTCCTGGTTAAAATAGTTGGCCATTTAAACAGTGATCAGTGCTATGCATACTGATAGCTGTGAAACTTGCAAAAACAGCATCTCACACAATGAGAATTACTTCAGCTACATTTTTCAGGTTAGTCTAAATACAGACACACCATTGCTAGATATTATATTCAGGCAATTAATCACTAAAGGGGGTGCACACACAAAATGCAGTCAATGTGATGGTGTATACATTAGACAGACTGTTTGGACCACCACACCAGATATTCTTATGTCTGTGCCCCGTGTAGCAGAAAATGGTAGAAAAAGACTAACGTCTACTCCTGCTCCACCACTTGACGTCTCTGGTCTACTAACCACCGGTCCTGGCAACCCATCACTGCGTATACCTGGCAACCCTCATTACGCACACCTGTGCCTCATCATTTGGCACACCTGGACCTGATCACTTCCCTGATTACTCCCCCTAATATATATATATATATATATATATATATATATCACTCCATTGTCATTTCCCATCAGGCGTTATTGTCTCTGTTTATGTTCTCATGTTTAGATGCTGTGCTTGGTTGTGTATCATTATGGAACATTTTATAAAATTGAACACAACTGCTTCCTAACGACCTGCATCTTCATTACAGAATAACACCTCACCTCATGGAAGCAGCAGTTGATCAAGGCATCTCCCAGATGGTCAGCGAACAGGAAGACCTACTTCGCCAACAACACGACCAGCTGGCTCAACTGGTGACGGCTATTGGCGAGGTGTATCATCGTTGCCCAAGAGGCTGGGATACTGTTGAGCCAGTATCCCAGCCCATCCAGCAGTCTGTCCAGGTCAGCTCTGTTCAGGGGGGTCTTCGATCATCCACCAGAGATGGAGGTGAGTGCTTACTCCACCTACGGCAGGAAGGCCAGACCTCTGCGGATTACACCCTCATCTTCAGGACAGTGGCAGCATCCTGCAGATGGACTGAGCTGGCACTCCGCACCCTATTCCAAAGAGGGTTGCGCGAGGAAATCCAGACGGTGTTGGCGTGCTGAGATCTCTCCTTGGACGCACTTATCGTGATGGCCATCCATCTAGATAACCTTCTGCGGTAGCGGTATGTACCACCACCTCTCTTCATTGACCAATCTGAGTCAGAGCCTGAACCCATGGAAGTAGGGGCCCCTCGCCTACCTATGGCTGAGCGACACTGTCGGAGACAGCTGGGGATCTGTCCCTATTGCGGACAGGAGGGGCACCAGCTTCAGCAGTGTCTGATATGTCCCAAGAGTAGAGGGACGGTCCCGTGATCATCCGTCTCCTGGGTTTGGCGTGAGTATTCCACCATCCTAACTTTCCGCCAAACCCTTTCTAGAATCCATATCACTAGCCGGCTGTCCCTCAAATGTTGTCAACTGCTCTAGTGGGCCGCGGGGAATTTCATTGAACAGGCCCTTGCAGCCTCACTGAACATCCCCTCATATCTGCTCTCAATTTCCGGTTCAAGCGTTGGCTGGACAACCACTGGGATCATGTAATGTCACACTCACTCACTCTCACTGTGGGACCTATGCACCAGGATAGCCTTCCCTTCCTCATCACCACACCCACGCACAGTCATCCTCAGCCTCCCGTGGCTTCAACTTCATAACCCCACCATCTCCTGATTGAGGATGAGAATCACCGCCTGGGCACCAGGATGCCGGTTGACCTGCTTTCCCTCACCTTGTGGTTCCACTTCTGAGAGCCAGGTAGCGGCCACCAGCCTATCCCGCCTTTACTGTTGGCCCCGTGTTTTGGGACGTGGATGTGGACATCCGCCAGGCTCTGGAGAGGGAAACCGCGACCTCTACCTGCCGTCCTGAAAGCATCTACATCCCCCTCGGAGGTAAGGAATAGGCTATTGACTTGGGCGCACACATCCCATACTGGACACCCAGGTATCACTCACACTATTCACTCCATCTCTGAGAAATACTGGTGGCCCACCTTGGCGCAGGCCACGGCCCACTAGATAAACTCATGTTCCGTATGTGCCCAGACAAAATCCCCCCGGCATGCTCTAGCAGGGAAGCTCCCTTCCCGTGCCTCAGCATCCCTGATCTCATCTGTCCATTGACTTTGTTACTGATCTCCCCTCTGATGGTTTCACCACCATTCTGGTGGTTGTAGACAGATTTTCTAAGTCATGACTGTTTATTTCTCTCTCTGGTCTCCCTACCGCTCTCCAGGTCGCTAAGGCACTGTTCCAGCAGGTCTTCCGACACTGGCCTTCTGGAGGACATTGTCTCCGACCGTGGCCCCCAATTCATGTCACAGGTATGTAGGGCTTTCATGGAGAAACTGGGGGTCACAGTCAGCCTCACTTCCAGGTACCGGCCTCAGTCCAACGAGCAGGTGGCGAGAACGAATCAGGAGCTGGGGAGGGTCCTGAGGAGTCAAGGGGGAGTGGGCCCGACTGCATCCCTGGGTGGAATACGCCCAGAATTCATTACATCACTCCTCCACCGGGCTTACTCCCTTCCAGTGTGTCCTGGGTTATCAGCCAGCCCTGGCTCCGTTGACTCTGAGCCAGACTGGACCTACTCACTGTCAGTCATACTCTGGACCTAGTTTTGTCCACTGGAATAAATGTTGTGGATCTTAATGTTTTTTCTCATAATCCTGGACTATCGGACCACCATTTTATTACGTTTGCAATTGCAAGAAATAATCTGCTCAGACCATAACCAAGGAGCATCAAAAGTCGTGCTATAAATTCCCAGATAACACAAAGATTCCTTGATGCCCTTCCAGACTCCGTCTGCCTACCCAAGGACGTCAGAGGACAAAAATCAGTTAAACACCCAACTGAGGAACTCAATTTAACCTTGCGCAATACCCTAGATTCAGTTGCACCCCTAAAAACATTTGTCATAAGAAACTAGCTCCCTGGTATACAGTAAATACCCGAGCTCTGAAGCAAGCTTCCAGAAAATTGGAACGGAAATGGCGCCACACCAAACTGGAAGTCTTCCGACTTCCGTGCAGTATCGAAGAGCAGCAGTGAGGGCTCTATCATCCTATTTTTCCAACTTAATTGAGGAAAATAAGAACAATCCTAAATGTATTTTTGATACTGTGGCAAAGCTAACTAAAAAGCAGCGTTCCCCAAGAGAGGATGGCTTTCACTTCAGCAATAATAAATTAATGAACTTCTTTGAGGAAAAGATCATGATCATTAGAAAGCAAATTACGGACTCCTCTTTAAATCTGCGTATTCCTTCAAAGCTCAGTTGTATATTATATGTACAAATATATTTTTATTTGTTTAACGCTTTTCTGGTTACTACATAATTTCATATGTGTTATTTCATAGTTTTGATGTCTTCACTATTATTCTACAACGTAGAAAATAGTAAAAATAAAGAAAAACCCTTGAATGAGTAGGTGTGTCCAAACTTCTATTTCCAATATAGTCACATTTTCAGACAAACTAATTTGTGAAATGGTATACATGTCATGAAAAGCTTTGGCATGTAAACTGCACTGAGACATCAAAGTTGTCAGTGGGCTGTAGTTTAGAATTACTCAACAAATTGCTGCACAAAGACACATTTTGTCATGTTGCATATGACTGGATAAGTAGAGTAGAGGTTCTCCACTTTGGTCTCAAAAAGTAATTCACTAATGCACTGTCTAATGCAAGGAATGTGAATTTCTCTCAATGTAAAGACATTCCTAAGCCAACTCAGAGAACTGTCTTCACTAACCGCTGAGGATTTTGATTCAATAAGCAATGGAAAATGGTTCAGTGATAAGAATTTATGTGTTGCTTGATCTTGTAAACTCTTATTTGGAGGATCACTTTGAGTTGATGTGCCCCACTTATTTTGTTAGCCAACAATTACAGAATCTCTGTTCTGAGAGGATAGATGTTTTGCCTAAGGTACCTAGAATAACATGCAATTGGCAATGTTTGAGGCAGAGGTCCTCTGTCCAGTGTCTGTTCTTTTGCCCATCTTAATATTTTATTTTTATTGGCCAGTCTGAGATATGGTTTTTCTTTGCGACTCTGCCTAGAAGGCCAGCATCCCGGAGTCGCCTCTGTTGACGTTGAGACTGGTGTTTTGCGGGTACTATTTAATGAAGCTGCCGGTTGAGGACTTGTGAGGTGTCTGTTTCTCAAACTAGACAATCTAATGTACTTGTCCTCTTGCTCAGTTGTGCACTGGGGCCTCCCACTCCTCTTTCTATTCTGGTTAGAACCAGTTTGCGCTGTTCTGTGAAGGGAGTAGTACACAGCGTTGTACGTGATCTTCAGTTTCTTGGCAATTTCCCACATGGAATAGCGTTCATTTCTCAGAACAAGAATAAACTGACGAGTTTCAGAAGAGTGTTGTTTCTAGCCATTTTGAGCCTGTAATCGAAACCACAAATGCTGATGCTCCAGATACTCAACTAGTCTAAAGGCCAACTTTATTGCTTCTTTAATCAGCACTACAGTTTTCAGCTGTGCTAACATAATTGCAAAAGGGTTTTCTAAAGATCAATTAGCCTTTTAAAATGCTAAACTTGGATTAGCTAACATAATGTGCCATTGGAACACAGGAGTGAAGGTTGCTGATAATGGGCCTCTGTACGCCTATGTAGATATTCCATAAAAAAATCTGCCAATTCCAGCTACAATAGTCATTTACAACATTAAATGTCTACACTGTATTTCGGATCAATATAATGTTATTTTAATGGGAAAAAAATCGCTTTTCTTTAAAAAAAAAAAAGACATTTCTAAGTGACCCCAAACCTTTGAACGGTAGTGTACATTACCCAACAAAATTGACAGAGAATCTATCCCTTCCATATCTATCCAATATGTGATCAACATAGACATCCTCTAGAATCATTCACGCACAATTGCAACATAGGTGTACTGCC
Organism: Oncorhynchus mykiss; assembly: GCF_013265735.2. NCBI lineage: Eukaryota > Metazoa > Chordata > Actinopteri > Salmoniformes > Salmonidae > Oncorhynchus > Oncorhynchus mykiss. Next base: position 36,054,695 of record NC_048565.1, read on the forward strand.
TGTAATCAAATGTAAGAAATTTGATGAAACGAATGAAAGTAAAACATAACGTTTAGCACGCATTAATTTGCATCAAGACTGTGTTGAGCATTTGGCCATAAATTCTCATCCATATCACAGTGGATGTCATTGTTCATGCACCGTGGGAAAAACCTTCTGGTATGGCGAATCCAAGCCTGACATTGGTCTGCATTAATATCGTTGCATGTCTCATCCATGGCCAGAAGGAGGGTGGCATGCTCATGGAGATGTCGATCGTACACCTTCCACCTCCATACTGAAACAAAATACTCAATAGGTTTGAGGAAAGGAGAGTATGTGGGCTGGTATAGGGTCATGAATCGGGGATGGGCCCAACACCATGCCTGAACCAATTCAGCATGGTGTAACCTGACATTGTCGAGCACAATGACATAGGTGACCCCTTCACCTTGCCTGCCTGCTCAATTTTATTGAGAAACACAATGAGGTGTGCAGCATTGTATGGTCCAAGTAATGGCCTACCACACCATCTTCAGAGAAGGCTGCGCGCATATAGATGTTTCCCCCACGTTTTACAGGCACTTGGACAGTCGCCCGTTGGCCGATGACGATCCGCCCAAGGTGCCGGGTTTTGGCCAGGTTGAAGCCCACTTCAACAACAAAGATATACTTGTGATGGTTCACAGCAGCATCAAGCACCATCATCTACATTTTTGGGGGAGTTATTTTTACAGTATAGTTCCAATATAATATTGAAGTAGCATGTGCATCAAATACTAACAATAATACAGTATATAGTGCTGTACCTGAACATACTTGACCCACAGTTGTTTTACCCGATTGTTAATTCTTTCAAAAGGCAACAGGTAAATGTATTTCATGATGGAACACACATTGGCAAAGGTGACATCGTTCTCCTCAATAGCCTACTTTATTTTGGACAGCCGTATGTCCTTCCTGGCCCTCACCATTTCCACCACTGTCCAGTCCTGCTGGTCGGTCAGCACACAGCCACCACCATGTGTTCTCCTGTCAATTCTGAGGGTAGTATAGAGTATACTGTAACATGTTTAGTGAATTTACATGCATTACAATATGTAATTTACTGTAAATGTAATGATAATGCATAATGTATATCCTGCAGACCGGTTTTCTTGGCGAAATGTTCTCATGATCGAATTGACAGTTAATATTTTCAGATTGGTGTGAACTAATCTGTCAGCCTCTTACCACATGGTCAACGACGATGTCCCGGACTTCATTAGATACAACCTGCCGTCTGCCCAGTGGTGGAAAAAGTACTCAATTGTCATACTTGAGTAAAAGTAAAGATACCTTTTTGAAAATGACTCAAGTGAAGTCACCCAGCATAATACTTATTTAGTAAAAGTCTAAAAGTATTTGGTTTTAAATATACTTAAGTATCAAAAGGAAATGGAATGGCGGCCTCCCGGGTGGCGCAATGGTCTGGTCACGTTCTGACCTTAGTTCCTTTGTTATGTCTTTGTTTTAGTATGGTCAGGGTGTGAGTTGGGTAGGTTGTCTATGTTCCGTTTTCTATGTTGTGTTTTGCGTTTGGCCTGGTATGGTTCTCAATCAGAGGCAGGTGTCGTTAGTTGTCTCTGATTGAGAATCATACTTAGGTAGCCTTTTCCCACTTGTGTTTCGTGGGTGTTTATTTTCCGTGTCAGTGTTTGTTTCCACACAGAACTGTTTCGGTTTTGTTTTTTCACGTTGTCGTTTATTGTTTTGTTCAGTGTTCTTATTAAAAACCAAGATGAACACTTACCACGCTGCGTATTGGTCCGATCCTTGCTACTCCTCCTCAGAAGAGGAAAGCCGTGACAGAAACACCCACCACCAAAGGACCAATCAGCATGGTAACGGGCAGCAGCAGCGATCTCAGGACTCCTGGTCATGGGAGGAGATTCTGGACGGCAAGGGACCCTGGGCACAGGCTGGAGAATATCGCCGCCCCAAGGCTGAGCTGGAGGCAGCGAAAGAGGAGGCAGCGCGGCTGGAAGCCCAAGAGGCAGCCCCAAAAATGTATTGGGGGGGTGGGAACACGGGGAGTGTGGCGAAGTCAGGTAGGAGACCTGTGCCAACTCCCCGTGCTTACCGTGGAGAGAGAGGGACCGGGCAGGCACCGTGTTATGCTGAGAGGCGCACGGTGTCCCCGGTGCGCAGGCATAGCCCGGTGCGGTATATAGCAGCGCCTCGAATCGGCCGGGCTAGGTTGGGCATTGAGCCAGGTGCCATGAAGCCGGCTCAGGTGCCATGAAGCCGGCTCTGGTCTCCAGTGCGTCTCCTCGGGCCGGGGTACATGGCACAAGCCCTACGCATGGTGTCCCCGGTTCGCCAGCACAGCCCAGTGCGGGCTATTCCACCTCGCCGCACTGGCCTGGCTACGGGGAGCATTCAGCCAGGTAGGGTTGGACAGGCTCGGTGCTTGAGACCTCCAGTGCACCTTCACAGTCCGGTCTATCCGGTGCCACCTCCACGCACCAGCCCTCCGGTGGCAGCCCCCCGCATCAGGATGTCTCTCCGTCTCCTCCCTACAGGTTCTCCCGTCTGTCCTGAGCTGCCAGAGTCTCCCGTCTGTCCTGAGCTGCCAGAGTTTTCGTCCTGCCCAGCGCTGCCGGAGTCGCCCGTCTGTCCTGAGCTGCCGGAGTCGCCCGTCTGTCCTGAGCTGCCGGAGTCGCCCGTCTGTCCTGAGCTGCCGGAGTCGCCCGTCTGTCCTGAGCTGCCGGAGTCGCCCGTCTGTCCTGAGCTGCCGAGGTCTCTGAATGAAAATCATACTTAGGTAGCCTTTTCCCACTTGTGTTTCGTGGGTGTTTATTTTCCGTGTCAGTGTTTGTTTCCACCCTCAGACTGTTAAACAGTCATCACTAACATAGAAAGGCTGCTGCCAACATACAGACTCAAATCATTGGCCATGTAATAAATGGATTTAATAAAGGTATCACTACTCACTTTAAATAATGCCATTTTAATGTTTACATATCCTACATTACTCATCTCATATGTATATATTGTATTTTATACAAGATGCAATATATCTATTGCATCTTGCCTATGTTGCACGGCCATCGCGCATCCATACATTTATATGTACATATTATTTTTCCATCCCCTTACATTGTGTGTATAAGATAGTCGTTGTGAATTTGTTAGATGACTTGTTAGATATTACTGCACTGTCGGAACTAGAAGCACAAGCATTTCGCTACACTCGCATTAACATCTGCTAACCATGTGTATGTGACCAATAACATTTGATTTGAGCGGAGTAACAGGATGGTCCTACTTAAATTCGCTTTTGAAGATACTTTACTTAGAAGATACTTTACTTTACTCAGCTGCAGCTTCACACTTTTCTGGTCTCGTTTTTTTTTCTTAACCCATCGATTAATAGAGTTTGGTCGAAAGAGGTGGTTCCAGCAGGCTGGCACGCTCTCTGACCTCACTCCGGGCGGTAACTACTCACTGTGCAAAGTTAGGTAAAACAATTATCTCTTATAGCTTCTCAAATCACATCCCTCTCTTAACAAAAAGACTCATAATTTTTCATATTACATGCACAACGCAGAGTATGGAAACTTTATATACTTTACTTTACAAATTACAGTATTTCTTTTAGAACATTTTTATGACATCACAAAATAACAAACAAAATGACAGTGTTCTATAGATCGCCTCTGACCATTCCCCACATTCTATGTTAGAAATATTGTTCCAGTACTCACTTTTGAATGTGTTAAGAGGTTCAGTGGGGAAAAGTACATTCCTTTGATGAATCTTGAGAGTGCAGGTCTGAATCTTCTCCCTTGATTTACAACAGGGTGTGAGTTGTTAACCCCTACTAGTTTTTTCCTTAACTCTCTAGGCTGATTGAAGTTATTCATTGCAAACCTGCTCTGACCTATTTGGATTCTCGTGGTAGATGTTTATTCTTTCCAAACACACATGTTAAATCCATATATAGTAGACAAACCAGTTTAAAATAGTATAACATTGAGTGTTAAAAAATGTACTCCTTAAAGCAGTATGAGAAGGAACTGGAGGGCATTCTTCACTCACTACAGAAATATCTGGGGCTACAGTATTTAGCATTAAATGGGAAGATGGTCAATTAATTAACTCACAACACTGACCCTGCATTGTAAATGTGTGTCACGTCCTGACCTTAGTTCCTTTTTTATGTCTTTATTTTAGTTTGGTCAGGGCATGAGTTGGGGTGGGCATTCTATGTTTTGTGTTCTATGTTTTCTATTTCTATGTGTTTGGCCTGGTATGGTTCCCAATCAAAGGCAGCTGGCAATCGTTGTCTCTGATTGAGAACCACACTTAGGCAGCCTGTTTTCCCACTATGGGTGTGGGTAGTTATTTTCTGTTTAGTGTTTTTGTTGCATCTTACAGAGCTGTTCGTATGTCGGTTTGTTGTTTTGTTCAGTATTCATTCTTTATTAAATTATTATGAATACGTACCACGCTGCACTTTGGTCCTCTTCTCCTTCTCCTGATGACAATCGTTACAATGTGGCACTGGCACTGACCCTGTAAATGGCTTACTTTCTCTGTCTTTTTCTTATTTCGTAATTCTTGTGTGTTTAAAAAAAACGATTTTAGACTATTTTATATACGATAGTATGGCATAAGTCACATAATCCAATAGAGAGATTGCGCTAAGGCAGAGAGCTCTGTAAATATTTAATCATAGTATGGCATAAGTCACATAATCCAATAGAGAGATTGCGCTAAGGCAGAGAGCTCTGTAAATATTTAATCATTGGACATATGGAAGTGTAGCGGGTCTTATATGCACCACAGGAGAACCAAGAAATTAAGAGCGACACCACGGCTGTCTTTTAGGCTGCAATAGTATCTGCAATAGTATTGTGTAAAGACAGGACAGGAACACATCAGTCTCCAATGCACCATCTGACAAGTTGTTCTTTCTCTCTGTGTTTTCTCGGACTCACACAATCACACTCATACATAATGCCATAATGTATACTATAAAATAATAACCAGTCCTTAATATAAAGAATATATCATCTTAATTCTTAGACAATAGAACCATACCTGTAATAGTATTGTGAAAAGAGGACAGGAACACATCAGTCTCCAATGCACCATCTGACAAGTTGTTCTACACAGGAGCATGAAGAAAGGTAAAACACATATCCTGTCTCACATCCCCAATACATTGCTAGGTGCTTTCATTGTTGACAGTACCAAAATACAACAACTCGTGTACAAAAACACTGCAACACAGACAAGTTACAACGTGAAGTCGACACTATCCCATTCAAACCTTAGAGGACCAAACTACATCTCCCATAATACAACGCCAGCACCAGTCGGCAGCTCAGCTAACAGTCTGCATCACAGAAAGGCATGCTAGCTAGCGACAGCAGCACTTTTAGCACTCTGTAAACTATATTAATAACAACAATAAAACTCTGAAAATTACATGTTTCAATAGTCTCACACTCCCTTATAACAATATATACAGCATTAACCTTGGGATGTTTTATTTATTTCACGTTATGGACTGCTACAAAGGACTAAGCTGCAACACATACCTTTCTCAGTGTTTTCTCGGATTGAGGAGAACGGGAGCTACGGGTAGTACCAGGTGTTAGTAGGTGATGCAAGCACCCAGATGAAATAAAATACATTTACTGAAACAAAACCCGAAGATGTTAACATAATTCAGCTACTGTAGCTGCCTATCTAACATCAGCAGGCAGCACCAGTAGCGCAACAATTAAAAATAGACACCTAAAGTAAAGTTCCTGGCGATCATAGCGATCTGACTGTCTGAACTTCTGTCTGAACTTGGAATATTCCTGTTGGCGGGCTTTGGCCACTGACCCTCAACCTGGTTGTTCTGTTCTGCGTTGTGTACTATTCTAATCATTTGAAGTTTGATGGAATAACCATTTTAACTCTACTACAGAAGCACTACAGCACTGACTTCAAGAAATGGGTCAATGCACAACTTCCTTAGAAGTTCTGATGTACCAAAGGTATAGTACTGTACTATGACTAAGTGGATCTAAGTCTAGATGATGACTTCATAACATGTAGTATTTTTTTATTTAACCTTTATTTAACTAGGCAAGCCAGTTCAGAACAAATTCTTATTTACAATGACGACCTACCAAAAGGCAAATGTCGGTAATAGATTTGATCGAGGACACATTGCTTCTTTGGAACTGCATTGGATTCCTATTCCATGATGGATGCGTTGTTTGCAAAGCTTTCCACCAAAATGTTATTGCAGTTTTATTTCACAGCATTTCTGCCATGTAAATAGAGCGTCAAGTCCTATTCCGAGCTCTGGCTTTAGGAACTTAAGCACACACACACACACATATACACACACACACACACACACACACACACACACACACACACACACACACACACACACACACACACACACACACACACTCAGTAAACACTGCATCTCTTAAAAAGCCACAGGGAAATTCCTTTCCTCTCTTTTCCCCTTCTCCCTGCGATTGAAATAAAGTGTCAGCCACAGTTAGAAAGAAAGGGGATAATGGGGGGAAAAGACTTGCAAACTTGGACAGTGTTGCTAAAACAAAGTGGCCTTGAATAATAATTCAGGGGAACAGATATGTGCTACAGTAAGAGAAGACAGACAAAGGAAAGCTAGATGGGAGCATATGCTGTACTGTAGGTTAGGTCATTTTGTGTTGAATAAGCTGTTGCACTCATTCATAGACACAGTACATGATAGTAAACAGGTAAATACTGTACATAGAGTTACAGAATATTGAATAGAGCAAGACAACATAACTTAAGCTTCTTGGATCAAATAGATGGTGTTCATGTTGTGTGTCATGCTGACTATAAGCAGTGTACTGTAAAAGTCCTTACTATCAGCCTACTAACACTGCAGCAGTGGTGTATAGTACTAAAGTAAAAATACTTGAAAGTACTCCTCAGGTTTTTTGGGGGTATTTGTACATTACTTTACTATTTATATTTGTGCCTACTTTTACTTCACTACATTCCTCAAAAAAAATGATGTACTTTTTACTCCATATATTTCCCTGACACCCAAAAGTACTCTTTACATTTTGAATGCTTAGCAGGACAGGAAAATTGCCTAACTCACACATTTATCAAGAGAACATCCCTAGTCATCCCTACTGCCCCTGATCTGGCACTCACTAAACACATGCATCATTTGTAAATGATGTATGAGTGTTGGAGCATGCCCCTGGCTATCTGTAAATTAAAAAAAACAAGAAAATGATGCTGTCTGGTTTGCTTTTTTAAGGAATTTGAAAATATTTATACTTTTACTTTTGATACTTCAATATATTTTAGCAATTACATTTACTTTTGATACTTAAGTATATTTAAAACCAAATACTTTTAGATTTTTACTCAAGTAGTATTTTACTGGGTGACTTTCACTTTTACTTGAGTAGTTTTCTGCTACCCAGCCTACCCCGCTTCTCCCCAGCCTACCCCGGCTTCCCGAGAACCCCGCCTACCTCCTCCAGAGCGCTACGCTGGAGATCCAGGAGTTTCTCTACCAGTGTTCCCTCATCTTCGAGCTGCAGCCCTCTTCGTTTCCCTCTGATCGCTCGAAGATAGCGTACCTGATAATGCTGATGTCGGAGAGGGCACTCGCCTGGGCTACGGCAATTTGGGAGCAACAATCCACCGTTTGCCTCAGTCTGGAGGACAACGATTCTCCGTTGTCTAGGAGAGAGGTTGCTCGGAAGCTACTTCAACTGCGTGGTAGTGTCTGGAACCCATAATCTCTGTTTGACACATTCCTTCATGGATTATCGGAGGTGGTTAAAGATGAGCATAACCTTTATCGGATCGATGGGCGGCTACGTAGGAGGGAGAGGAGGTCTGTTCCCTGAAACACTCTCTCATCAACAGCTCCCACCTCGCTTTCGAGGAATCCCGGAAGTTCCCGGCATCTACAACACCAGGATAGTCCGATGTCACCGAAGTTCCCTCAAGAATCACTGAGGGCTGTCAACTGGGCAGGGCTAGATTGTCTCCTGCTGAAACTTACGCAGACTGAGCACCAATATCTGTCTGTATTGTGGAACAACAGGACATTACATATCTACCTGTCCATTAAAAGATCAGGCTCATCAGTAGGTACGAGTACACTGGTGAACCGTACGGGGAGTTTCCAATCCTTCATTACTCGTATGCCTTTCCATAACATCCTGTTGTGGAGTGACCAGTCCAAATCTCTTCGTGTGCTCAATTGACTGGGGCCGGCGAGAGCTTTATGGACACTACCCTGGTGTTGGAGCTGGGAATCGCCACACAACCATTCTCCATTCCCATGGAAGTCAGAGCACTGGATGGGTGTTCTATTGGCACAATAAGGTCACCCACAATAAGGTTCCTATTAACCTGTGAGTGTCAGGTAATCACAATGAGTCTATGCAGTTCCTGCTCATTGAATCTCCTCATGTACCCATGGGTTTGGGGTTTTCATGGCTCCTGAGGCACAATCCCCTGGTCGACTGAGCTACTGGTTCTAACATGGGTTTGGAGCCCGTTCTGCTATGCACATTGTCTGAAGTTTGCGCAACTTGCCCTGGGACGTCATCCTGTGGGCTTGGGAGAAGCCTTGGATCTCTCCGCCATTCCCACAGAGGACCAGGACCTGTAGGAGGTTTTCAACAAGACCCACGCTACATCTCTCCCTCTGCATAGACCCTACAACTGCACTATCAACCTTCTCCCAGGTACTACACCGCCTGGGGGGCGGCTTTATTCCTTGTCAGGTCTGGAGACCAAGACTATGGAAAAGAAACATTGAGGACTCTCTTGCTGCAAGAGATCTCCCCCCCCCCCCCCCCCGCCATTGCAAGGTTATTATTTGTGGAGAAGGACAAAACCCTGCACCCGTGCACCCGTGTATCGACTATCGGGCCTTAATGACATCACGGTTAAAAAAAAGTTGCCCTCTACCACTCATCTCCTCCGCTTTCGAGCCTCTCGGGGGGCGGCGATCTTCTCGAAGTTGGACCTTCGGAACGCCTATCACATGGTTCTGATACGTGAAGGAGATGAATGGAACACAACCTTTAACACGGCTAGCAGACACTACGAATACCTTCTTATGCCATAAGGACTGATCAACACTCCCCCAGTTTTTTGGTCAACGATGTGCTCCGTGACATGTTGAATTGGTTCGTGTTTGTCTACCTCGACGACATCCTTGTTTTTTCCCATTCAGCTCAAGAGCATGACCTCCGCAGGTCCTTCAGCGTCTCTTGGAGAACCAGCTTTTTGTTAAAGCAGATAAAAATGTGAGTTCCATTGCTCCACCATCTCCCTCCTAGGATACGCCATCGCCATCGCTGCAGGAAATACTCAGATGGATTCTGACAAGGGCTAGAGTGGTGGTGGATTGGCCTCAACCTACATCCAGAGTGCAGCTGCAACGTTTCTTGGGGTTTGCTCATTTCTACAGCCGTTTCATCCGGGTTTACAGCACCCTGGCCTCCCCCTTCTCAGCACTCATCTCCCCCAAGTTTCTGCTCACGTGGTCTCCAGCAGCTGACCGGGTGTTCTCAGACCTCAAGCACTGATTCACTACAGCTTCCATCGTAATCCATCCGGATCCGTCCCGTCAGTTCGCGGTGGCAGTCGACCCATCGGACGTCGGAGTGGGGGCCGTCCAGCGTTCTGCACAGGACCAAAATCTGCATCCCTGTGCTTTCCTTTCCCATTGTCTTAACCTCGCTAAGAGGATCTATGAAAATTGAAAATTGAAAATTGAAAATTGAAACCTACTCACGGGCAAGATGGCGTTGGAGGAGCGGAAGGACTGGTTAGAGGGGGCGGAACATCCATTCTTAGTGTGGACTGACCATAAGAACATGGAATATCTCCGCACAGCTAAGTGCCCCAACTCATCTCGATGGGCCCTGTTATTCACTCTGTTAAATTTGACTATCTCCTCCCGGGTGGCGCAGTGGTTAAGGGCGCTGTACTGCAGCACCAGCTGTGCCACCCTGGGTTCGCGCCCAGGCTCTGTCGTAACCGGCCGCGACCGGGAGGTCCGTTGGGCGAAGCACAATTGGCCTAGCGTCGTCCGGGTTAGGGAGGGCTTGGTCGGTAGGGATGTCTTTGTCTCATCGCACACCAGCGACTCCTGTGGCGGGCCGGGCACAGTGCGCGCTAACCAATGTTGCCAGGTGCACAGTGTTTCCTCCGACACATTGGTGCGGCTGGCTTCCAGGTTGGATGCACGCTGTGTTAAGAAGCAGTGAGGCTAGGTTGGGTTGTGTATCGGAGGACGCATGACTTTCAACCTTCATCTCTCCCGAGCTACTTTAACAAAAATAGAACTGTTTGGGGAAATTGGGGAGAAAAAGGGGTAAAATTCAACAACAAAAAAAAAAATGTTGGACTATCTCCTACCGCCCTAGGTCCAAGTATGTGAAGCCTTATGCGCTCTCACGCCTGTATAGCCCCGCTGCTACACCATCTGACCCCGAGACTATCCTCCCTACCTCAGTCACCTGTAACTGAGTCAGGTTTGTAGGCCTCCTTGCTCACACACACTTTTTCAGTTCTGCCCACACATTTTCTATGGGATGAGGTCAGGGCTTTGTTGTCCTTAAGCGATTTTACCACAACTTTGGAAGTATGTCATTGTTCATTTGGAAGACCCATTTGCGATCAAGCTTTAACTTCCTGACTGATGTCTTGAGGTGTTGCTTCAATATAACAACATAATTTTCTTGCCTCATGATGCCATATATTTTGTGAAGTGCACCAGTCCCTCCTGCAGCAAAGCACCCCCACAACATGATGCTGTCAACCCCGTGCTTCATGGTTAGGATGGTGTTCTTCGGCTTGCAAGCTTCCCCCTTTTCCTCCAAACATAACGATGTTCATTATGGCCAAACAGTTCTATTTTTGTTTCATCAGACCAGAGGACATTTCTCCATGTGCAGTTGCAAACCGTAGTCTGGCTTTATTATGGTGGTTTTGGAGCAGTGGCTTCTTCCTTGCTGAGCGGCATTTCAGGTTATGTTGATAGAGGACTCGTTTTACTGTAAATATAGATACTTTTGTACCTGTTTCCTCCAGCATCTTCACAAAGTCCTTTGATGTTGTTCTGGGATTGATTTGCACTTTTCACACCAAAGTACGTTCATCTCTAGGAGACAGAACGCGTCTCCTTCCTGAGCGGTATGACGGCTGTGTGGTCCCATGGTGTTTATACTTGCATACTATTGTTTGTACAGATGAACGTGGTACCTTCAGGCATTTAGAAATTGTCAACTTAATGTATGTAAACTTCTGACCCACTAGAATTGTGATTAAGTGAAATAATCTGTCTGTAAACAACTGTTGGAAAAATTACTTGTGTCATGCACAAAGTAGATGTCCTAACAGACTTGCCAAAACTATAGTTTGTTAACAAGACATTTGTGGAGTGGTTGAAAAACAAGTTTTAATGACTCCAACCTAAGTGTATGTAAACTTCCTACTTCAACTGTATACAGTGTGCGACTTTATTTATTTATCTTTAATCAATTGCTCACTGACATTTAAAAATAGTTGTAAAGATGAACAAATAATCTGAAAATCATGAACATGAATGCCTTATAAATTATTTATTCATCAATGGCTTTTGACTCAATTTATTATAAAGTGTTACCTTCTAATTTAATAATATGGTAATTTAGCAGATGCTCTCTTGTTCTCTTTCACTTGAGTTACCTGTGTTAGTGTTTTCTTCTCTTTCAACTCTCTCTCTCTCTCTCTGTATCTCCGTCTCTCCTTCCTATAGCCTTTCTACGGCCTTCCGGCAGCGATCAATCAAATGGTTCTTCTCTCACATGTTGATGTAAGTGTGAGATGCGCTATTCACCATGAGTTTGGGAGAAATGATCTCTACATACTGTTTGTCATCACTCTAGTGGAAAGTTGCTTTGATCTGATGTTGTTTTTTAACTTTATTTTCTCCACAACTCTACTTCTGTACAGGTTCTTACTGGAGTTCAACTTCTGTGGGTTGTGGCGTTCGGATTACGTTGTAGACGGTAAGTTATGTTCTTAATACTCTACGTGACAAAGGCCATTGCAAAGAGGATATTTGGATACATACCTGTGGAGGGTGAGTCTTTACGTGCTAGCTGAGAGGTTTGCATAAATAGTCTACAAGTTATACATGTATCGTCAACACCATGGTGCGACTGAACACATCAACAAAGGAATTAAGTTATGTTTTATTGACCTCATTTAATTTTTCCCGTAAAAAATACTGAGAATAAAAAAACATTACAACAATCAATCGTCAGTCAATCATTCCAGTACAATTTCAGTACAATTTCATTACCCTCCTCAAGGAGTATTTCTCTTTCTCGTCACAGGAGAAAGACTTCTATGAAACCGTTCTCCAACAATACTTTCACACTGTAACCTTACATAGATAACAAGAAGACATCTTATAAATTACTTCAGGAACTCTGAACATCTTTTCCACAGTTTGAGTGTTCCATTTGAAACCATAAACCATGTTGTTTCGTTTCAGACCACTAAGTGGCAGTATTTTACCAACAGAGCAGGCTTTTCCGAGGCCCACTAATATTTATCAAGAAATTAAGAAGATTTAGGTGTTGTTGACCCGCCTGAATCAGAGATTTAATATTTGAAAGATTAAATGAAATGATGGAATATATTAAAATTGCTTGTTAAACAAAAGGCATTATAAACCCCCAAAATATGAATCAGCAGTACAATCTGAATGTTTCCATTTGCGTATCAAACAGTGCTCCTCCCTAAAAAAATCGTATTTTTAATTTTTTGTTCTGCTTTTTCCTGCTTTTGTCATGGACCCATTGAAAATCTCGGAGGCCTCATAGGGGTCCCCGGCCCCCCTATTTGAGAATTGCAACAGCTGAGAACGCCAACCGAGGAGCCAGCCGTAGATCACTTTGCATAGCCCCTTGGCCTGATCATCATTCTGACAGTCTTGAAAGATTGTCTGTCATTAGTCGGGTAGTACTCTGTGGATATGTTATGCCACGTCCCCCAGTAGATTCCGTTCCGCACCCCTTTGTATTTTCCCACATAATATCTCCCGTTGAGGTTGGAAGCCATGCAGGCGTCAAACCACCAGCCTGAGCTGTAGTAGGCCCCACAGTTCCCTGAAGGGTAGCGGTCATAGTCCCTGTCAGGAGTCGTAAAGAACCTGTTGTTGTGGTCGTAACTCTTGCTAAATTGAAGTGCATCTCCTGCCGTGCCCGAGTACCCACCCACAGACAGGCGGTAGCGTAGCCGCTCGCCAGCCACACGGAAGAGCCTGTACTCTGCGTACTCCATCATGCCGTTAAAGTCCTCCAGCTCCACCCTAAGGACCATCACCCTGTTTCGTGTCAGCAGGTGGATGTGGTCGTTGCCCAGCCAGAACTCCCCAACCATCAGGTCACCAAAGCCTGTCCGGTATTCAGCCCAGGTCCGGTTGAAGTCCACACTGCCATCCTGACGGAGCTGAATGACGGTCCACCCTCCGCCATGAGACTCCATGTCACAGAACACTGCAATGGTTCTGTTCTTAGGGTCAGGGGTCACTTGGTAGACTCTGCTATTCCTATCCCCCCTGGCCATGTGGTCAGAGCAGTCTCTGGGTGCCATGGTAACTGTTGAGTGTAAGGATAGTGAAATGACAAAATTAGTTTGGAGTAGTCTGTAATCTTTGTTGAAGAAAAGGTGCCTTGCAGCATAACACAAATATACATATTCTTACTGTAGGTCTACAGAAACTAAACTGGTTGAATAAAGGTTATTTTATTTTTTATTTTTTGCAATTTTTACATTTGAAACTATACACACAAGATTAGAATATGATTGTATCATGCTGAAATAGCTAGCATTTATCGGTTACCATAAATTTGAAGTCTTTTTTATGTTAAAGAAAATGTCCCTGAAACAGATTTCAGTTAAATGTCAATTAGAGTTGTTAAGTCGGTAAGACATTTAGGTGCTTGGCTTAAAGTGGCCTTGAACATTAATAAAAGCTAGCAATAGCTTTGTGTGACACTTAATTTGTTATTTGATATATGTGCCACTCAGCAATAACAATGTGTGTTTAAGCTGACTATGACCTAAAAGCATGCTCTGCACAGTCACACCTTGATCCCTATTTAAGCCACACACACTCACAGACAAGCACATGCTCACATATATAAATTCTTAATTTAACAGAGAATAACCACAAACCACACAACATCTGTTACAAAGATGATGATCTCAAACCTCCACTACATTATAATAGGCTCATTAAACATCACCTTAGGTCGCTTGGACTTCAAAGTTACAATCCTCATCATTTATAATGGAGATGATATCACACTGATATAAAGTTGATTGAGCAATATTTAAAAGAAAATTCCAGAACAACATTGTTCCACTCACAACAATATATTTTCCAGTCACAATTTCCACTGTTATCTGCCATAACCTAGGCTACACTGTTTCAATACAAGTTTATAATTTATCTTAACCAACGGGGAAAGGAATAGGGTTTTTGTACTTATGTGGGATCTTAATTTGATCAATCTGTTGCAGGATGTATTTTCTGCAATGCAGGACATTTAAAACTTGTAGTGTATTTGAGGTTCAAAAAGGCTTCTTTTTGTCATTTGTCATTTCCACTTAGACGTGTCATACTTGATTTTCCATTATGAAAAATGTATTAACCTCTACAAAAATGTCCATTAATTATAATCCACATAATAATTAAAATCTCCTGTTGCTGCAGGTTTATTTTCCTGCCGTAGCAAACTGGCTCAAATGAAGATCCTACATCTGTGTAAGCTGTCATCAGAATTTGTAGTGTCGTATTTGTATAGCACGATTCTATTAAGTTTACAAAAAAAGTGGCATCTTAACAACTTAATAACAGTGAATGGCCTTTCTGGATCTTGCTTTGAATAAGTCAACACATTTGGTAGCTACGTACTAGTATATAATACGGCTTGATTCAGTGAACCCATAAGAAAGCTCAAACTAAACTTTACGTCATTATCAATTACAATGTAATTATCATAATTCCATTTAAATAGCAGACAATAGCATGTAAAGTAAAATATAATTAATGAATCTTACCTCCTGGTGAAATCTGTGCAGGGCTTTGAGGCTGGTTCTCCGTCCTGTTAGTCTTGCTGCCTACCTGCTCCTTTTCTGTGAGCAGGTTTAACCCAGGACGGACCTTTGGATGCCCTCCTCGAGAAACCTTTGGCCCTCCGCTTGTATCCTTTGTGTCATTCAGACTAGCAGATACCTGGCTGGTCTTCACACGCAGTTCTCTCGCACTGGTGGTGGAAGACTCCGGTATGGGGCTGGGGGTAGGGGAGTTGGGGCTGGGAGTAGGGGTGTCAGGGCTGGTGGTAGTAGGGCTATGGTTAGAGTTGGCCAATGGAATGGGACTAGTAGTGCTAGTTTTGGGGCTAGGCCTTGTGCTAAATTGTTGCCTTGAGCTGGTCTTTTTTAGACTGGCGATAGTAGTGGTCATTGTGACAGGGCTAGTGGATGTTTTCAGGCTAGTTCTAGAGATGATTTTTGCGCTAGAGCTGAGGGTAGTTTGTTGGTTAGGTCTTGTAGTTCTTGAGCCAGGGCTTGTGGCCGTTTGTGGGCTGGGGTCAGTCATAGTCCTTTGGCTATTGGATGTCTTGGGGCTAGGTGTGGAGGAAGTGGTCCTTGGACCTTGGGTGGTGGTTTTGGGCCAAGGCTTTGGAGCAGGTCTGGGCTTCAGCACAGGCTTTGGTCTTGGTCCAGGTTTAGGTGTTTGGTGTGGAATAGGTATTGGGTCTGGTTTGGGCTTTGTGCCAGGTTTAGGCTTACGTTCAGGTTTAAGCTTTAGGCCAGGTCTGGTAGTTGTTGTGCTGGGTTCTAGCTTTTGGGCAGACTTTGTCTCAGGACTGATGCTGATACTGGTGGTCCTTGAACTGGAACTTATGGAGGTTGTGGTTGCTGGAGTTGTGGTTGCTGGAGTTTTGCTGCTTGAGCTGGAAGAGTTGGTCCAAATTCTTGAACTGGTAATCTTTGAGCTAGTGTTAGTGGTGGTTGTGGGTTCTGGAGTTGGGCTACCGCTGGTGCTGGTCCCGATGCTGAGCCTGAAGGTTCTGTAGTTCATCCTGACCTTTGGGTCAGGATTAGTGGTGATTCTGGTTGCTGAAAATGAGCTCAGTGTTGTACTACTTCGGCTTGAGCTGGAAGGTCCATTCCGGATGCTTGGACTGGTGGTCGTTGGGCCAGGGCTACTGGTGGTGGCTATAGAGTGGATCTGTGTAGTGCTGCTTAGACTAGTACTGGTCCTGGTGTCCCGTAGAGTGGGGCTGGTAATGCTGATCCCAGGGCTGAAGCTGGTAGTCCTGAACCTTGAACTGGTAGTATTGGAGCTTGGGCTATGGATAGTGGTAAGAGATGGGTCAGGCCTGGGCGTGAATTTTGGGCTGGAAGAACTAGTAGGATTGGGTGGTCTGGGCTTTAGGACAGACTTTGGTTTTGGTCTTGGTTTGGGTCTTAGGCCTGGAATAGGCCATGGGCCTGGTTTGGGATTTGGTTCAGTTTCAGGCCTTAGGTCATCTTTAGGCTTTAGGCTGGGTCTGGACTGTAGGCCTGGTCTGGGTTGTGGCCCAGATTCTGGCTTTGTGCTAAGTCTGGGGATCCACTGGGACCTGGTGATCGTTGGGCTGGGTCTAGCATTTTGGTCAGACTTTGTCACATGGCCGGAGCTGGCACTGATGCTCAGTGAGTTGAGTCTAGTAAAGCTGGTTGATGGGCTGGGGATAGTGGCGGAGGAGCTGGCCTTGATAATTGGATTGGTGGTGGTTGTAGTTGCTGGAGTGGGACTACTGCTGGTTCTGGCCCCAGGGCTAAGGCTAGTGGTGGTGGTTGAAGTTGAGCCGGGTTTGAGTGTGGTATTTGGTTCTGAACTGGAGAAGCTATTCGGGCTGGGTGTTCTGGGCTTCAAGACTGATTTAAGCTTTGATCCAGGTTTAGGCTTTGAACTTGGAATAGGCCTTCGGCCTGGTTTGTGCTTTTGGTCTGGTTTGGGTTTTAGGCCAGGTTTGGGCTTAATGCTAAATCTGGGGGTTGTTGAGCTGGGTTCAGGATGTTGGGCAGACTTTGACTCAGGACTGATGCTGGTATTGGTGGTCCTTGAGCTGAGGCTAGTGAAGCTGGTGCTTGAGCTGGGGCTAGTGGTGGTTTTGGTTGCTGGAGTTGGGCTTAGTGTGAATCTTCCTGAGCCTGCCCGGATGCTAGAACTGGTGATCTTTGGGCTAGAGCTAGTGGTGGTTGTGGTTGCTGGAGAGTGACTTGGTGTGGTTCTGCTGAGACTGCCTGAACTGGGTTTTGTAAAGCTAATCTCAAGGCTGGAGCTGGTAGTCCTGGAGTTTGGACTTGTGGTCTTTGGGCTGAGGCTAGTGGGGATGTCTGGAGTTGAGCCAGGTCTGAGAGTGGTCTTTGAGATGGAGCTGGGGGAGTTGTTTGTATTGGGTGGTCTGGGCTTTAAGTCAGGTGTGAGCTTTGGTCCAGGTTTGGGTATGGGTCCTGGAATAGGACTTAAGCCTGGTTTAGGCTGTAAGCCAGGTCTGGGAGTCAACCAGAACCTAGTTCTAGAGATTGGATGGGTGGTCCTTGAGCTAGGTCTAGCAGTGGTTGTAGTTCCTGGAGTGGGGCTACCACTACTGCTACTGATGATGCTGACCACAGGGCTGGAACTAGTGGTCTTGTAGCTTGGGTTAGTAATCTTTGTGGTAGTGCCTGGAGAGGGGCCTGGTGTGGTGCTACTTTGGCTAGTACTTGTCCGCGTGGTCTGCCAACTGTGGCTTGTGATTCCAGGGCTGAGGCTAGTGGTGGGAGTTATGTTACTGGTCTTAGGGTTGAGGCTGGTTGGGCTGGGTGGTCTGGGCTTTAGGATGGGCTTTGATTGTGGGCCAGGTTTAGGCCTTAGGCCTGGAATAGGCTTTGCACGTGGCTTGTTCTTTAGTTCAGGTTTAGACTTCAGGCCAGGTTTGGGCTGTAGGTTAAGTCGAGACTGTAGGCCAGGTCTGGGCTTGATCCTAAGTCTGGCAGTTGTCGTGTTTGTTTCAGGGATTTGGACAGACATTGTCTCAGGGCTGGAGCTGGTACTGGTGGTCTTTGAGCTGAGGCTAGTGAAGCTGGTCCTTGGGCTGTGGCTAGTGGTGGTTGTTGCTTCTTGAGTTGAATTTGAGCTGGAAGAGCTGGTCGGGATGCTTGAACTGGAAGTCTTTGGGATAGCGCTAGTGGTGGTTACTGGAGAGTGCCCCGGTGTGGTGCTGCTTTTGCTGGTACTTTTCTTAGTGGTCTGTTGACTGGGTCTTGTAAAGCTGATCCCAGGACTAAAGCTTGTGGTGGTGGTTGAAGTTGAGACACTTCTTGGATAGGTATTTGGGCTTGAGCTAGATGAGCTGGTTGGTTTGAGTGGCCTGGGCTTCAAGACAGGCTTTGGTTTTGGTCCAGGTTTGGGTCTAGGGCCTGGAATGGGTTTTGCACCTGCTTTGGGCTTTAGGCCAGGTCTGGGCTTAATCCTAGGTCTGGTAGTCATTGTGATGTGTTCAAGGTTTTGGTCGGATGTAATCTCAGGGCTGGAGCTGGTACTGGTGGTCCTTGAGCTAAGGCTAGTGCAGCTGCGGCTAGTGGTAATTGTAGTTGCTGGAGTTGAACTTGACGGTGTGGGATTTAGGACAGGCTTTGATTTCGGCCCAGGTTTTTGTCTGTGGCCTGGAATAGGCTTTGCACCTGGTTTTAGCTTTACGCTGGGTGTGGGGGTCCACAAGGACCCAATTCTGGCACTTGAACTGGTGGTCCTTGGGCTAGATCTAGCGGTGGTTGAATTTCTTAAAGTTGGGTCACTGCTACTGCTGGACCTAGGGCTGGAACTAGTCACCCTATAACTTGGGCCAGTAATCGTTGAGCTAGGATTAGTGGTGGTGGCTGAAGAGTGTCCCAGTGTGGTGCTACTTTGGCTGGGTTTTGTACCTGGTTTTGGCTTTAGGCCAGGTCTGGGCTTAATCCTAGGTTTGGTAGTCATTGTGCTGGGTTCAGGGTTTTGGGCAGATGTTGTCTCAGGGCTGGAGCTGGTACTGGTGGTCCTTGAGCTGAGGCTAGTGAAGCTGGTCCTTGAGCTGCGGTTAGTGGTGGTTGTTGTTGCTGGAGTTTGTCTTGGCCTTGTGCTGTTAAAACTGCCTTGACTGGGGCTTGGATTACTAATCACTGGGCTGGAATTGGTAGTAAAGGAGCCTGGACTGGTGATATTTGTGCTGAGGTTTGTGCTGGTGTCTAGAGTTGAGCCAGTTCTGGAAGTTGTCTCTGGGACGGCTAGGGAAGAGCCAGTTGAACCTGATGGTGTGGGCTTTAGGACAGGCTTTGATTTTGGTCCAGGTTTGGGTCTGGGGCCTGGATTAGGCCTTGCACCTGGTTTTGCCTTTAGACTGGGTCTGGGGGTCCACCGGAACCCAATTCTGGAGCTTGGACTGGTGGTCCTTGTGCTAGGTCTAGTGGTGGTTGTAGTTCCTGTAGTTGAACTACTGCTAATGCTGTCCCCAGGGCTGGAACTAGCAGTATTGTAGCTTGTGCTAGTCACCTTTAAGCTAGGACTATTGGTGCTGGCTGAAGAGTGTCCCGGTGTGGAGTTGCTTCGGATGGTACCTTTCTTAGTTGTCTGTAGATTGGGTCTTGTAAAGCTGATCCCAGGGCTAAGCCAAGTAGTGGTTGTTGAAGTTGACCCAGTTCTGTGATATGTCTTTGGGCTAGAGCTGGAGGAGCTTGTTGGACTGGGTGATCTGGGCTTTAGGACAGGCTTTGATTTTGGTACAGGTTTTGGTCTGAGGCCTGGAATAGGTTTTGTGCCTGGTTTGGGCTTTTGGCCAGGTTTGGGGTGTAGGCCAGGTCTGGGCTTAATCCTAGGTGTGGTAGTCATTGTGTTGGGTTCAGGGTTTTGGGCAGATGTCGTCTCAGGGCTGGTACTGGTGGTCCTTGAGCTGAGGCTAGTGAATCTGGTCCTTGGGCTGCGGCTAGGGGTGGTTGTAGTTGCTGGAGTTGAACTTGAGCTGGAAGAGCTGGTTGGGACGCTTGAACTGGAAGTCTTTGGCCTAGGGCTAGTAGTGGTTACTGGAGAGTGTCCCGGCGTGGTGTTGCTTTTGCTGGTGCTTTTCTTAGTGGTCTGTAAACTGTGTGTTGTACAGCTGATCCCAGGGCTAAGGCTGGTTGAAGTTGAGCCAGTTCTTGGATAGGTCATTGGGTTTGAGCTTGTTGAGCTGGTTGGGCTGGGTGGACTGGGCTTTAGGACAGCCTTTGGTGTTGGTCCAGGTTTGGGTCTGGGGCCTGGAATGGGTTTTAATCCTGTTTTGGGCTTTATGCCAGGTCTGGGCTTAATCCTAGGTCTAGTAGTCATTGTGCTGGGTTCAGGGTTTTGAGCAGATGTCATCTTAGGGCTGGAGCTGGTCCTGGTGGTCCTTGAGCTGAAGCTAGGGAAGCTGGTTCCTGGGCTGCGACTAGTGGTGGTTGTAATTGCTGGAGTTGAACTTGAGCTGGCAGAGGTGGTTGGGATGCTTGAACTGGAAGTCGTTGGGCTAGTGTTGGCTGCTGAAGAGTGTTTTGCCATTGTGCTGTTAAGACTGCCAAGACTGGGGTTTGTATTATTAATCCCTGGGCTGTAGCTGGTAGTGCAGGAGCCTGGACTGGTGGTATTTGGGCTGAGGCTTGTGCTGTTGTCTGGAGTTGAACCAGGTCTGGAAGTGATGTCTTGGTCAGAGCTGGAAGAAACAGTTTTCCTTGATGGTGTGGTATTTTGGACAGGCTTTGGTTTTGGTCTAGGTTTTGTTCTGGGGCCTGGAATAGGCTTTGCACCTGATTTTGGCTTTAGGCCAGGTCTATGGGTCCACAAGGACCCACTTTTTGTGCTTGGACTGGTGGTCCTTGGGCTAGATCTCGCGGTGGTTGAAGTTCCTGGAGTTGGGCTACTGGTACTGCTGACCCCATGGCTGGAACTAGTTGTCTTGAAGCTTGGGCTGGTAATCTTTGAGCTTGGACTAGTGGTGGTGGCTGAAGAGTGTCCCATTGTGGTGCTGCTTTGGTTGGTACTTGACTTAATGATCTGTAGACTGGGTCTTGTAAAGCTGATTCCAGGGCTAAGGCTTGTGGTGGTGGTTGAAGTTGAACCAGTTCTGGAAGTGGTCTTAGGGTTGAAGCTGGAGGAGCTGGTTGGGCTGGGTGGTCTGGGCCTTTGGACATGCTTTGGTTTTGGTCCAGGTTTGAGTCTGGGGCCTGGAATGGGTTTCGTAACTGGTTTGGGTTTTGTGCCTGTTTTGGACTTTATGCCAGGTCTGGACTTAATCCTAGGTCTGGTAGTCATTGTGCTCGGTTCAGGGTTTTGAGCAGATGTCGTCTCAGGGTTGGAGCTGGTACTGGTGGTCCTTGAGCTGAGGCTAGTGAAGCTGTTTCCTGGGCTGCGGATAGTGGTGGTTGTAGTTGCAGTAGTTGAACTTGAGCTGGAAGAGCTAGTTGGGATGCTTGAACTGGAAATATTTGGGCGAGAGCTAGTGGTGGTTGCTGGAGAGTGCCTTGCCATTGTACTTCTAAGACTGCCTAGACTGGGGCTTGTATTACTAATCCTTGGGCTGGAGCTGGTAGTAAAGGATCCTGGACTGGTGGTATTTTGGCTGAGGCTTGTGCTGTTGTCTGGAGTTGAGCCAGGTCTGGGAGTGATCTCTGGGACAGAGCTGGAAAAGCCAGTTGGGCTTGATGGAGTGGGCTTTGGGACAGGCTTTGGTTTGGGTCCAGGTTTTGTTCTGGGGACTGGAATAGGCTTTGCACCTGGTTTTGGCTTTAGGCCAAGTCTATGGGTCCACAATAACCCAATTATGTCACTTGGACTGGTGGTCCTAGGGCTAGATCTAGCAGGGGTTGAAGTTCCTGGAGTTGGGCTACTAGTACTGCTGGCCCCAGGGCTGGAACTAGTTGTCTTGTACCTTGGGCTGGCAATCTTTGAGCTCGGACTAGTTGTGGTGGCTGAAGAGTGTCCCAGTGTGGTGCTGCTTTGGTTGCTACTTGTCTTAGTGGTCTGTAGAATGGGTCTTGTAAAGCTGATTCCAGGGCTAAGGCTAATGGTGGTGGTTGAAGTTAAGCCAGTTCTGGAAGTGGTCTTAGGGTTGAAGCTGGAGGAGCTGGTTGGGCTGGGTGGTTTGGGCTTTAGGACATGCTTTGGTTTTTGTCCAGGTTTGTGTCTTTGGCCTGGAATGGGTTTTGTGCCTGGTTTAGGCTTTAGTCCAGGTCTGGGCTGTAGGCCTGGTCTGGGCTTAATCCAAGGTCTGGTAGTCACTGTGTTGGGTTCAGGGTTTTGGACAGACGTTGTCTCATGGCTGGGACTGGCACTGGTGGTCCTTGAGCTGAGGCTAGTGAAGCTGGTCCTTGGGCTGTGGCTTGTGGTGGTTGTAGTTGCTGGAGTTGAATTTGAGCTGGAAGAGTTGGTCGGGATGCTTGAACTGGAAATCTTTGGGCTAAGGCTTGTGGTGGATACTGAAGAGTGTCCCAGTGTGTTGCTGCTTTTGCTGATACTTGTCTCAGTGTTCTGTAGACTGGGTATTGCACAGCTGATCCCACGGCTAAGGCAAGTGGTGGTGGTTGAAGTTGAGCCAGGTCTTGGATAGGTCTTAGGGCTAGAGCTTGATGAGCTGGGTCGTCTGGGCTTTAGGACAGGCTTTGTTGTTGGTCCAGGTTTGGGTCTGGTGCCTAGAATGGGCTTTGCTCCTGGTTTGGGCTTTAGACCAGGTCTGGGCTTAATCCTAGGTCTGGTAGTCATTGTGCTGTGTTCAGGGTTTTGGGCAGATGTCATCTTAGGGCTGGAGCTGGTACTGGTGGTCCTTGAGATGAGGCTAGTGAAGCTGGTTCCTGGGCTGCTGCTAGTGGTGGTTGTAATTGCTGGAGTTGAACTTGAGCTGGAAGAGCTAGTCTGGATGCATGAACTGGAAGTCGTTGGGCTAGTGGTGGTTGCTGGAGAGTGTATTGGTGTTGTGCTGTTAAGACTCCCTAGACTATGGCTTGTATTACTAATCCTTTGGCTGGAGCTGGTAATAAAGGATCCTGAACTGGTGGTATTTGGGCTGAGGCTTGTGCTGTTGTCTGGAGTTGAGCCAGGTCTGGGAGTGATCTCTGGGACAGAGCTGGATGGTATGGGCTTTGGTTTTGATCCAGGTTTGGTTCTGGGGCCTGGAAAAGGCTTTGCACCTGGTTTTGGCTTTAGACCGGGTCTGGGGGTCGACAAGAACCCAATTTTGGCACTTGGACTGGTGGCCCTAGGGCTAGATTGAGCAGTGGTTGAAGTTCCTGGAGCTGGGCTATTGCTACTGCTTGCCCCAGGCCTGGAACTAGTCATCTTGAAACTTGGGCTGGTAATCTTTGAGCTAGGACTAGTGGTGTTGGCTGAAGAGTGTCCCAGTGTGGTGCTGCTTTGGTTGCTACTTGTCTTAGTGGTCTGTAGACTGGGTCTTGTAAAGCTGATTCCAGGGCTAAGGCTAGTGGAGGTAGTTGAAGTTGAGCCAGTTCTGGAAGCGGTCTTATGATTGAAGCTGGAGGAGCTGGTTGGGCTGGGTCGCCTGGGCTTTAGGACATGCTTTGGTTTTGCTCCAGGTTTAGGTCTTAGGCCTGAGACTGGCTTTTCGCCTGGTTTAGGTTTTCGTTTATCTTTAGGCTTTATGCTGTGTCTGGGCTTTAGGCCTGGTCTGGGCTGTGGCCCAGATTTTGGCTTTGTGCTAGGCCTTGGGTTCCACCATGACCTGGTAATTGTTGGGCTGAGTCCTGGGTTTTTGTCCGTCATTGTCCGTGCAGTGCTGGAGCTGGTGGTGGTGGTCCATGAGCTGAGGCTGGAGGAGCTAGTCAGGCTGGGTGGTATGGGCTTAAGGCCGGGTCTGATGGCCTGGATAGTTTGGTTGGGCTTGTGCTTCTGGGAAGGTCTGTTTCTTGGGCTAATAATACTTTTTGATGAGCTGATGGTTGTTTGGTGTGAGCTTGTTTTGATACTTGGGATGGTTCTGTCAGTCCTGTAGTTGGTGCCTGAACTTGGGGTTGTGATGGGGCCAGACCTGGTGGCTCCTTGGCGAGGTAAAGAGGAGATGGTCCTTTGACTTGAGCTTGTGTTCAGAATTGATTTCCTTGTGCTGGAGATGGAGGAAAATCTTGGGCTAGAGGTTGAGCTGGAGGAAGGACTTGGAATATATCCACCGGCAGTGTCTGATCTAGATCCTGGGCTGGGATTGGTGGCAGGGCCTGAGATGGAGGTGGATGTTTGGTCTGGTCCTGAGGAGTGAGGTCTGGGGATTGAGCCCTGTGTCAAACCACTGCTTGGGCTAGTTGAGGCTATGTCCTGATTATCACTTGACCCATCTGTCGTCACCACTATGCTGTGTCTCTGCACTTTTTGGACTCTTTTTTCTACCTCTTTCTCTATCTTCTTTACTGTCTCCTCTCTCTGATTCTCTTTCTTTTCTTCTGTCTGTCTGTGGCTTGGGGTTTGCTTCTCTCTCTCTTTCTTCTTCTGCCAATCTTTCTCTCCCTGGGTCTTCTTCCCTTGCCAAGGATGTTGGCTCTGCCTCTCCTTCTCTTTCTTTTTTTCACTATCTTTCTCTATCTTCCCTTCCCTTTCCCTCTCTATCTCCACCTGATGTTGTCCCTTCTCCTCGAGCTGTTCCCTATTTCCCCACCCTCTCTCTTCTTTCTCTCTACTCTCACGCTCCAGATCCTTCTCCCTTAACTTATCCCCCTGACTCTCCTCGGTTTCCACCTTCGTTTCCCATAACCTCTCTCTTTCATTTTCACTCCCCCTGTTTTTCTCTATCTCTCCCTCTCTCCCCTTTTCCCCTTCTAAAATGTTCTCCTTCTCCATCTCTGTCTCCCTTCCCTCCTCTTCCTCTCTCTTGGTCTCATTCTCTATTTTTCTCTCCCTCTCTATCGCCCATTCCCTGTTTCCCCCTCTTTCTCTCTCATTTTCCCTCTCCCACTCTTTCTCCCGTTCTCTCTTTCTTATCTCAACAATATTGTTCTCAATCTCCCTGGCCCTCTCCTCCACTCCCTCTCTCTCTTCCACAATTGTTCTCTCCCTGCCTCTTGCCCCCTCTCCCTCTCCCTCCTTGTCCATCTTCCTTTCTCTGTCTCCCTGTCTCTCTGTTTTCTTCTCCCACTCCTTCTTCCCCACTTTCTCCTTCTCCCTCTCTCCCAATCTCACCTTCTCCTTCTCTTCTTTCTCCCTCTCTCTGTCCCCCAGCCTCTCTCTCTCCCGCTCCATCTGGCTTATCCTGCACTCCATGCAGGCTCTCTTCAGTTGCTCCACGGTCTCCTTTAGCCTCTGCACCTCCTTCACCGTCCTCTCCAATTCCCTGAGCTGCCGGGGCAGCATGACGTCCAGCGGAGGCAAGGTCACTCGGTAGGGGCATGCGTCCTCGTCCATCCCCTCTCCCCCACACTTCCCTGCAGGCTTTATAGTTACCAAGCAGCTCCCAGAATCTGTACCCCAATTAAAGTCTCCCTTGCTGAGGTTTGCATAGTTCCCAGGGGGCGTAGAGAAGGCCAGCAGGGTCCCGCACACGCAGAGCACAGCCAACCTCATCGCTATCCTGAGCTATAAGAATTCTGAGAGAAGAGAAGGCGAGAGAGGGTGCATGAGGATGCCAAAGACCCACCTCAGTGTGTGTGAAGCTGTGACAGAGAGTGGGAGGGAGGAAAGAAGGGGAAGAAAGAGGAGGGGGCTGAGGGACTTCTTGAAAGTGGTGTTTGCTTGTGTGAGAAGGATTTAGAGGAGAGAGAGAGAAAAGGAATGGGAGTGAGGGATTAAAAATTGGGCGTCCACTTCAAGGGGGTATCCATGTCTGTGAGTGAGACAGGAAAGGATGAGATGAAGAAAGAGGGAGTGAGCGGTAAAGAGAGAGAGGGGAGGAAAGAGAGAGAAAGAGATAATTGGGGGATTATAGCAGTCGTTGGCTGCTTCAGCATGTCACCAAAAGAGTTAACAGGTACGGAGCTAAATTGGTTATAAAAGGCAGGAAAAGCTTTAAAAACGAAAGGCATTTATACAGCATATCGTAATCCTATTATTATTTTCCACATTGTCTTTAACCAAATCAAAACATCTAATGAGGACCATTCGCAACGCATTCTTATTCCATGCTGTAATGATAAGCACACATTGTTTTCTCTTCTTGTATATCACTGCAGTGAATGTGTGACGGTCGCTTTGGCATCCATCTCCCCATGTGTCCTGTTAATAGGGCCGACACACATGCGAATGACAGATGAGATGGGTCCAAATATGCATTTGAAGCACAAAATCGTCGGGCCCTGGGCTGTGGCTTTATGTTTGTTACGTTACTGTTCAGACATATCTGATATCTCGCTGTCTCTGAGTCTTAGTTCTCTCTGGCTTGAGTGGAATAACAGGCAAGAATTTATCATCACATATTTATCCAAGGGGGTTTGTGGTTGCTAAATACAGTCTATGGTTAATGAATTGTCTTAGTTAGAGATAAGGATTATGGGCCAATTGTATGCATTCTATTCATGGAAAGAGCAAAGTTTTACGCCTTTGGAATGTGCCACAGAATACTGTACTGGTATAAATCCACAGTGCCTACGTAGTCGAAGAATGAAGTTGCCCCCGATACACATGACTAGGCACCCACCCCAATGGCTCAGGTTATGATTTGGGTGGGTGAATTTTTTAAATCCTAGATATGTGCCTAAGGGCAACTTCTACCCAGAACGATGGCACTACACTGCACAGCCAATTTCCTTCATATTTATTTTAGACCCAGGCCATTAACACCCTCTGCTGTGTCCATAGCCATGTTTGGTCGGGAGTGGGGTTTTCATCCTCAGGGTGCCCTCTTTCTGAACGCAGTGTTTTGAATTCCCATGGTAACCTGTCTTGGTCTACTCTCTGTCCTGGGTTGTGTAAGCACTAAGCAGCACTATAGTTTTTACTTAAACCGGCAAAAATAAACATCTTACTATCAGTGAGGCTTTGCTACCTAGACTGGACTACTAGATCAGGCCTCCCGGCAGGCCTCACCGTCGCCATCCACTCTAGGCAGAGAAGTGACTGTCGTTGGGCCTGTATGTTTGTCTGTGTGTGACTGCCCTATTCCTAACTGAGCTGGATTCACATGTCTGTCTGCGATTCCATGCCACTTCCCTGTAATGCCATAATTCCTGGTAGGCCACTCCAACTCTGGTGCGAGATGTGGCAGGTGTGTTGGCTCTATGCTTAAGTTTTCTTCGCACACAAACCAGAGTCTCATCTGTCTGTGACGCCATCCTAGTCCCCTGTAATGCAGCACTTGGCATGTGGGTCTGATAGCGTAAACACAGTAAGGTAATGCGCTATTAGGCATGACAAGTCACCTGTCATTACCATGAGGTTATGTTTAGTCTAGAAACTGTAGTTGAGACTCGTCAGCTGTGTTCTGGCTGGATAGGACAAGGACATGAGCTTTTTTCTATTTGTATTTATTAGGATCCCCATCAGCAGTTACTCTACCTGGAGTCCGAGCAGGATACATTATTGTTTATCATAAATAAAATAAAATAACACAACCTAAACAAAACAACACATCATACAAGACATTACATCATTACTATATCCTCACACATCTACAACATACATTGTACAATACTACAATACAATAGTGTTAAAGTATTACAGTGTATGTGTGTGTGTGTTTGTGTGTGTCTCTTCGCAGTCCACTTTGTGCCGTGAGGTGTTGTTTTATCTGTCAACTAATTACTACACACACACTTACACACTTGAACACTAATTAGTTCACATCTTCTCCAGTCTCAGTCAACCCTCTGTCCATACTGAAACTGATAACTTCCTGTTCTTCCATGTAAAAGTTCTGCACTTATTCATTGGTCAGTTGCCTGATTTCTTAAAAATGAGAAAGCGAGGACTTGGAGTCCCACACATCTGGGTTGGATTTCCTACACAGTGTCAAACACAGATAACGTCAGGTCATTTTTGTTTCTGTTTCAAGAGCCTGTACCTCATTAAGACATTGTTTGACAATTCCCTCTAAGATTCCCTGAGTTGATACAGGGTCTGGAAAACATGCTTTAAAGGGGGAGTGGATTGTTTGGTTCTAACACCTCTCACCCAGGGGAGTCTGACTCTCAACCATCCACACAATCGTTATAAAAAAAACGTTATATTTTTCCCCTGAAGGAGAAGTTGTGATGTACTGGAAAACAGTTTGTTTGTACCTTTATTTCTGCCAGCAAATTTACAACAGGACATTCTAGTTTTATAATCCTCATATTGTGTCCTGAGGGACCACTATATTGTATAACTTGTTTAACTGTGAACTTCTCCATTTAGTTTCACAGTGCACTAATGGAGGAGGAGTGGAAACCAGCAGTAAACAAGATAATTGAGATGTGTCAATTCATTTGACCCTTATCATGCTTCGCAATAGTGTGAAATCTTCCTCTCCTTATATTCATATCTATCTTCATCTGCATAGATGTGAAAGAGCAGGACATGGGAAAGCAAATTCCATATGTTTTTAGATAAGAGGAGAGGACAGGGAGAGGAGGACACTTCAGACAATTGACTCCAGACGTACAAATTACCTCGACTAACCTGTACCCCACACATTGACTCAGTACCGGTACCCCCTGTACATAGCCTCGTTATTGTTATTTTATTGTGTTAATTTTATACATTTTTTTACTTTAGTTTATTTAGTAAATATTTTCTTAACTCTATTTCTCGAACTGCATTGTTGGTTAAGTGCTTGTAAGTAAGCATTTCACGGTAAAGTCTACCTACACCTGTTGCATTTGGCGCATGTGACAAATAAACATTTATTTGATTTGATTTGACATGTTTGTGGATGGAGAGTGTGTGTGAGGGTCGGAGGGGAGTTACTTACTATTTCCAGTGAGTCATCACCATCTCCATGGTAACCCACTCATTCAGCGTCAGTTCTCTGTCCAATATACACTCAAGAACAATTTAGGGCCAGAGAAATAAACACACTCTGTTAGAATAATCCACTGTCAGGATTTAACTGAATGCTGTGTTTATTCTGTACTCTCCATTGTCTCTGATGGATTTTAACCTCTACTTGAATGTTGCATTAAAAGGATAGAGTGATATTCAAAAATGGATCCCTTTGCCGAGGGTGCACTTGAACATAATTATTTAGATGAGGGATAGTTTGCATATTTTCACTGTGTTTATTTCTGATTTATGTTTGCATGCAGAGAAACTTCCCTTTTTCAGATAACCAGTGCATTACTGGAAACATGTTGGAACGCTGTTTACAGCTATTTGTTTATTCGGTAACTGAGACGCAAGCTAGGTAATATAAATAATCAATAAATGTGAAAAGACACAGCTGAAGTTGAGCGTAAACAGGCCTATTACTATTATCAAGGTTGGATTGTGTAATCTGAGTCATGTTTTGAAATGACATCACTCTCTTCATGTATTTGGGTTTTAACTAGATCTGTGAAAACAGCAGAGGTTTAAAGTGCACGTGATGTCTCTCTCCGTCTCTCAATTTTCCCTCTCACTATATTTTTCCATTTCCCTCTCTTCTCTCTTCCTCCCTCCCTTCCTTCCTTCCTCCCTCCTTTCATACAAGTACTTGGGAGTATGGCTAGACAGTACACTGTCCTTCTCTCAGCACATATCAAAGCTGCAGGCTAAGGTTAAATCTAGACTTGGTTTCCTCTATTGTAATCACTCCTCTTTCACCCCAGTTGCCAAACTAACCCTGATTCAGATGACCATTCTACACATGCTAGATTACGGAGACGTAATTTATAGATCAGCAGGTAAAGGTGCTCTAGAGAGGCTAGATGTTCTTTACCATTCGGCCATCAGATTATCCACCAATGCTCCTTATAGGACACATCACTGCACTCTATACTCCTTTGTAAACTGATCATCTCTGTATACCTGTCGCAAGACCCACTGGTTGATGCTTATTTATAAAAATCTATTTTACCTCACTGCCCCCTATCTGAGATACCTACTGCAGTCCTCATCCTCCACATACAAAACCAGTTCTGCCAGTCACATTCTGTTAAAGGTCCCGAAAGCACATACACCCCTGGGTCGCTCATCTTTTCAGTTCGCTGCAGCTAGCGACTGGAACTCAAAGACTCAATCATGGACATTTACTGACAGTTATGGCTGCTTCGCGTGATGTATTGTTGTCTCTACCTTCTTGCCCTTTGTGCTGTTGTCTGTGCCCAATAATGTTTGTACCATGTTTTGTGCTGCTACCATGTTGTGCTGCTGCCATGTTGCTGCTACCATGCTGTGTTGTCATGTGTTGCTGCAATACTATGTTGTTGTCTTAGGTCTCTCTTTATGTAGTGTTTTGGTGTCTTTTGTCGTGATGTGTGTTTCGTCCTATATTTTTAATCCCAGCCCCTGTCCCCGCAGGCCTTTTGCCTTTTGGTAGGCCGTCTTTGTAAATAAGAATTTGTTCTTAACTGACTTGCCTAGTTAAATAAATAAGCTTTCTCTCCCTCCCTCATACTCTGGTCCGCACAGGACTAACTACTGGGCCCAGACGTCAGTTCAAAGTATAGTTTTGATTGACATTTTCTTGAGTTGTCAACTAACGTGAATTCAGTGTGAAAACAACTAAATAATGTCACCATGTCAATTTCAGCAATAAGAGTCCTCTCCCCCTCTCTCGTCAACACCCCCTTCTCTCTCTCTCTCTCTCTCTCTCTCTCTCTCTCTCTCTCTCTCTCTCTCTCTCTCTCTCTCTCTCTCTCTCTCTCTCTCAACAGCAAGACATGGATGTCATTGTTAAGTGAGTCGTTCCTCTGCTGCCACCGTGTGGTATATTTTAATATTGCAGAATAGCCGTGATTATGTATGTTTTTTAACCTTTATTTTTAAGAACAAATTCTTATTTTACATTGATGGCTTACCCCGGTCAAACCCTCCCCTAACCCTGACAATGCTGGGCCAATTGTGCGCCGCCCTGACGGACGGTTGTGATACAGACCTCCCGAGTTGCGCAGCGGTCTAAGGCACTGCATCTCAGTGCTAGAGGCGTCACTACAGACACCTTGGTTCGATTCCAGGCTGTATCACAACCGACTGTGATTAGGAGTCCCATAGGGTGGCGCACAATTGACCCAGCGTCGTCTGGGGTTGGCTGGTATGGGCCGTCATTGTAAATAAGTATTTGTTCTTAACTGACTTGCCTAGCTAAATAAATAAGCTTTCTCTCCCTCCCTCATACTCTGGTCCGCACAGGACTAACTACTGGGCCCAGACGTCAGTTCAAAGTATAGTTTTGATTGACATTTTCTTGAGTTGTCAACTAACGTGAATTCAGTGTGAAAACAACTAAATAATGTCACCATGTCAATTTCAGCAATAAGAGTCCTCTCCCCCTCTCTCGTCAACACCCCCTTCTCTCTCTCTCTCTCTCTCTCTCTCTCTCTCTCTCTCTCTCTCTCTCTCTCTCTCTCTCTCTCTCTCTCTCTTTCAACAGCAAGACATGGATGTCATTGTTAAGTGAGTCGTTCCTCTGCTGCCACCGTGTGGTATATTTTAATATTGCAGAATAGCCGTGATTATGTATGTTTTTTAACCTTTATTTTTAAGAACAAATTCTTATTTTACATTGATGGCTTACCCCGGTCAAACACTCCCCTAACCCTGACAATGCTGGGCCAATTGTGCGCCGCCCTGACGGACGGTTGTGATACAGACCTCCCGAGTTGCGCAGCGGTCTAAGGCACTGCATCTCAGTGCTAGAGGCGTCACTACAGACACCTTGGTTCGATTCCAGGCTGTATCACAACCGACTGTGATTAGGAGTCCCATAGGGTGGCGCACAATTGACCCAGCGTCGTCTGGGGTTGGCTGGTATGGGCCGTCATTGTAAATAAGTATTTGTTCTTAACTGACTTGCCTAGCTAAATAAATAAAAAATACAGCCTGGGATTGAACCAGTGTCTGTAGTGATGCCTCTAGCACTGAGATAAATTGTCACTCAAAAGGTTGGTGTAGTGAGTACCCAAGCAAGGGAAAAAAATTGTCAAATGTGGATTAATATTTTTTTTACAGGAAAGACGCTCATACTCATATATTCTCTATCGTCCAATCTCTTTCATGTATGTCACTATGTCAATGATATATCTCATATCACATTGATAGTGAGAGATGTTACAGTACAGTGGTAATGTCAATATTGTACTATATGCATTGTAACAGTGTAGCTGAGGTACAGGGTGCATAGTATAACATTGTATCAATGACAGCTAGACTTTCCCGTTTGCAAAGTGTTTACTGTTTTTCCCCCTCCACCCTCTTGTCTTCTGACGTACTACACAAGGGGTCCGCCCCTCCCTGTCTCTCACGCAGCAGTTACGTATGAACGTAAAAAATAGAAACTTTCAAGATGGCTGAGTCCGTAGGATCCATGCATTTCGCAGCTAACGGCAAAATAAATCCCCCCAAACCCTTGGTACCCAAAATACCACCTGAGAGTCGACCACAGTCTTCCAACGATGTCTTCCCCCCACCGCCCAAGAAAGTCAGAATTGAGGAGAAGAGCTTGAAGCAAAAGAAATTGAACGGGGACGTAGTGTGCGCAGGGGAAAAACACAACGGGAAGCAGAGTTATGGAAGCCCAGCGAAATGGAGTTTCGGCCCGGCCAAGCCGAGCAACTCCACCTCGCCAGCTCCCGCACGAAAGATCTTCAAGATCAGCAACTTTCTCGCTTCTCCTTCGAAAGTGAAGAAACCGAAGGAGAAACGTCACAAGGAAAAAGAGAAGAGCACTAAAATGCAGAGCTCACTCCTGGAGAAAGTGAGCCTTCCGAGTTGCCATACAAAGACGGAGAATGGTGATGTAAAGATGTTACGAGGTCAGTCTTCTGAATAACGGATTTCAGGCCAGCTGATTGTAACATTAGTTACAGTGCCACTGTACAGTAGGCCTACATAATGCCACTAGGCCCAGCTGTTTATAATACTACTGACTGATAGGCCTACACTTGAGAAGTTGAACATGAATGATGTGTTGATCATTATCAATATATTTGTTACTACATAATCTGTATTACATTTCCATTTTTAAGATCATACTGGCAAAGATGAGGAAAGAGAGAAGAAAAGGGAGAAGGATACTGATAAGGAGAGGGACAGGGAGAAGAAGAACCACCCAGGGATGGTTGTGAATGATGTTGCGAGGGAGAATGGAGAGGTGAAAATGCCACTGAAAGGTATGGGTGAGAGAAGCTCTTCGTGGTGATTGCTTGGAGATTGATGCCATGTTTGTCATTCCCATGTCAGAGGTGTTCACACTGTTTTAATTTCCCTCTCATAATACATAAAGCTGTGAAGTAGCTAGGTCATTTACCAGGACTAGTGCCTTCAAGATGTATGCAAATCCTATTTACACCTGTTGGTTTACACGTCTTCTCTTCCATGCAGACTCAACAGAAAAGCCAAAATTCAACTCTGAGGACGAGCTCCTCTTGAAAAAGTTAAAGAAGAAGAAGAAAAAGAAGCACAAAGACGGCGAGAGGGAACGACGCAGCCGTCCCAAGATGTACCACCGCTCCAGCCAGACTGTGTGTTCTGGTGTATCTGTGGACCTGCCTGACCTGCTCAACACACCAGCCAGAAGTAACAACATCACCAATAACAGTTTCTTCCAAACCTTCCCAAGTCCCCATCAGGATTCTTCCAGCATCACCACTAGTACTTCTGTGTCCACCTCCACAGCCTCCATGGTCAGGGAGAGGTTGGGCTATGGCTCCCCCCTCCACAGTGCCCCGTCCCTCGGCATGGCGGTGCTGGAGTTTGGCAGTCTGATCCACGTGGAACAGCAGGCCAACGGCGGGGCCTTGGTGGCCCACGCCTACACCCAGCAGCTGGCCTGTCTCTCACCGGCTGAGATGCAGCGCTTCGCCCAGGAGTTTGTCACCCTATCATTCAGCGAGGACCAAGCTGACGCCGCCCATTACGTCATGGGCATCATCCATGGAGCGGCCTCCTACCTACCAGACTTCCTGGACTACTTCTCCTACAAGTTCCCCAACGCACCCGTCAAGATGGAGGTGCTGGGGAAGAAGGATATAGAGACCAC